>NW_007249642.1:370732-437293 GCF_000164805.1 Carlito syrichta
GCCTGGGCAACTTGGCGAAACCTCATCTCTACAATAAATCAAAAATGAGCCAGGCGTGGTAGCACGCACCTGTAGTTCCAGCTACTTGGAAGGCTGAGGCGGAAGGATCGCTGGAGCCCAGCAGGTCGAGGCTGCAGTGGCTGGGTGCGGCCACTGCACTCCAGTCTGGGCAAGAGAGTGAGACTCCAACTCAAAAAAAAAAGAAATAGCGAGAGTATAGAGTTACATCATTCCAGAGTAGTTAGGGTTCTTTAAGGATCAGAAACTTGTGCACACACAATTAGAAAGGAACATTCTGATAGAATTAGTGGTAGCCTACAGAAAGACAGAGGCCTGTGGATAGCCCCTGGCAGGAAGAGGAGCAAGAACCCCAAGATTCCAGGAAGACGTCACAGGCAGTGTCACCAGGGCAGCACCCCTGTCACAAATGTGCACTACCGTTGTTCCAGTTCTGCATCATTTCAGCAAGGCTCTGAATCCCAAGAGAGCAGGACAGCTGGAATGAAAGTCCCAACAAACTGTCTTCAACAAGAGAAGGAGAATCTATTGTTCCCCACACAAAATCTAAGTACAGGAATTTAGACTGTGGCTTAGATCTGCAGGCCAACCTAGCAATGGAACATGGAATCCTGGACTCGCTTTTTGACGTGTTCTCTCTCTCTCTGTCTCTCTCTCATTCTCTCTCTCTCTCTCTCTCTCTCTCTCTCTCTCTCTCTCTGCCTTGAGTCTTCAACTGCCTTGATTATTCCACTTTCTATTTTCAAAAATATCTTTGATTAAATGGTTGAAAAGAACTGGCATAGCTACAGGCTCCAACAGTGTCCCTTCAAAGACCTGCCTCTGGGTCCACCTGTATATCAATTCTTTTGTGTACCGGCTAACTGTTGATGAATCTTTCTTCTTCCCATAAGAAAGCCTTCAGATCTGTTCTCAAGAACCTGAATAAAATCCAGTTTCCCTTAATTTACCATTCTGGAAGCCCTGACCTGGAGTAAATGAAGTCAGTTTCATATGACCTCTAAAAAATTCTGTTGACACATAATGATGCTCATGTTTTAATGCTTTAAAAAAACTATCAGTTGAATAACCAATTCTAAAACACTTCTGTATATTGAAAAACCAACATTTCCCTCCATATGGATATGCCATGTTTACATGTCTGCAGATACAACCTTTCATCTTTTCAAATTTTTTGAAATATGGAAACCCTTTTGTTTCTCTCAGGTTCTCAGGTATCCCTTTATCTTCATAGTTTTTCAGATATTATCAGTGATATTTCTATTACTATAGATATATTTAACCCTCCTACCAACACATTAGCCCTGAAAGATAACCCAGATGGTAAATTAGTTTATAAACATGGCTCATAATTCTAACCCCCTTTTATATACTCAGATTCTAAGAAGAACCGCCACAAAGAGAACTGTTTAACCTGGCATTTTTTAGATGATTTGCCTCAAAACCTTTTCAATATCATACAAAAATAAGTGTTGTTAGAAGCTTATTTTTGGAAATCAGACTTATGTTTCCATTCATTAGGCAAAAAAATACTGACCAGGGGCATTCCCGCAGCGACTCAGGGCAGCTTCAGCTTGCTTTTCATGTCTGAAGACTGCCTTTAGCACAAAAAGTAGAAGAATGGAGCCTTCTATCAACTGTTCGACTATCAGTTCTGTGGGCCTTATTCTAGGCCTTTCTCATTCATATTCTTATTCTAGCAATTTACTTTAAAATAAGCCTTTCCTGAGCTTTTCACAGACACTTTTTCTTTAGCTATGTAATGAGTTATGTTTGTCTTAGCTCAAATACTTAAATGCAAGCCTTTCCAGATCAGTCAAAGGCTGCAGAGAAAGCAGTGGAAAGGTAATTCCACTTAGATTTCCTGTTTTCACTTGGGTGTGACCTGGGAGTCAAGTCCAAGTCCCTTGAGTGGTTATTTCTCACATGACTGCCTTCACTGACAAAATGCTAGTGACCTATGTGGAGGATTTGCCAACTAATTTTGCTCCCGAAAGGAGAAATCCTTTCTTCACAGTTTTTTTCTTTACTTGTCTGTTTTTAAATGATTTATGCCTTAGGTTGTAGTAACTCTGCAATCTTGCTGATGTTTCCAGACTTTATCACCACCTCCCTGGCTGCTAAGGAATTGAAATGCAAATTTCAATTGTGTCTATTTCTTATTACTTATTTGGAATTTTCCATCTAAATGTCATCAGAGACATGATTTTTAAATAAAAGCTCACCAATATCATTAACAGATATTATTGATTCGCTTTGTAAATAGTGGTCATCTCACAAAAAGTCATCTTTTGAAATTGGATAAATCAAGTTTTCGAAAGCTAGTGACCTAGCAACTGCTGCGTCACTTGTCTCTGGCAAAGGCTCAAATGAAACATCAGAGACACCAACTCATGCTTTCTAGAGTGCTTTAGGAATCTCTCAGTAACCTTGTCTTCATACCCATCAGAACGTCTGTGGTACCTGCCAGGCCAGTGTCCCCGGGCCAAAGAGCTCCAAGGGAGAGGACGGAGGCGCTGGTGAGCCTGGGAGGCCCGGTCCCACAGCCCGAAAGGTGAGAGGCTGTGAGTTGTCTGTGACTCTGGGGTCATATGTGGTGCATCCCCTCAGCCCTGTTACTCTCTGTCCTCTAGGGCGACATGGGACCTCGGGGGCCTCCGGGAATCCCAGGTAGAGAGGGGCCAAAGGTAAGAAGTCTCTCCTCCAGACTCCTCTGTTAGTTCCTCAATTCCATGTGAAAAAAGAACACTGTTTTTTAAATATATAGCTTTAATACACATGCGCGCGCACATACACACACACACACACACACACACACACACACAATTTTGGGAAAGTGGTGTAAAAGCCACTTGCAAATGCTGCCATGTATTTGTTCCCTGGCGTTGTCAAAATTACATGCCCCCAGTGATTTTTAGAAGAGGTTGTATCGTTGTCTCTAAAGATGCCACCATGACTAGGTGTCGTGGCTGAATGCGCTGTCTTTCTAGGGAAGCAAAGGAGAGCGAGGCTACCCGGGAATTGCAGGAGAGAAGGGCGAAGAGGTAAGAGACCCTTTCTGATCACAGAGAACTCCACCTATTCACTGTATCCAATTTATCAAAACAGAGATGTGCATTCCCCTGTAGCATGCATTTAACACAGACACCAATACAAACAAACACTGGATAGGTCTTTTTAAAATATTATTACATTTTATGGAAGGCTGAAGTGGAAGGATCGCCAGAGCCCAGCAGGTTAAGGCTGCAGTGGCCGGGAGCATGCCACTGCACTCCAGTCAGGGCGACAGAGTGAGACTCCAACTCAAAAAAAAAAAAGTTAGCACATTTTAAATGATAAAGTGTTCATACCTGTTGCAAGTGGTCCAGTTTTTGAGACAAGGAAATTAAAGCATAAAGTGAATATATCAGTTAGGTTTTTCTGTTTTCATGCAGCAAGTAACAATTCCAGCTCTCTCCAAATAAATCTAAGAGAAAATTACTGGAAAGAATCCCAGGGTAGCTAAGAGGATTCAAGGACTAGTTAAAGGACCAGCTGAGGAGGCAGGGGCAGCTCCAGAAGCCAACAGAGCATCCCTGAGATGCCACTGTGATGTGATCCCACTCGGCAACCTTGGTTTGTCCTCTCTGCTCAGCTTCCAAGTTCTTGGGAGAAAAAACTATCAAGAGGATCTTATTGAACTAGTTTAGATCAGTTACTCATCCCCGATGAGGCTGCAAGTCCAACACACTTTGAAGCTGGTGGTCTAATTTTCTGACTCAAAACCCTGGTGAAACTCTGGATCTCATTTTTTTCCCCTGCATAATTCGCATTAAGTCTTAGAAAAGCCAATTAGAATGATGAATTGCTGTTAGTTTAAGCAATTTTGATACTAATAATTCTTAATGAAAGTAAGTAAGCCATCTGGCACATATTAACCTTGATGTTATTGCAGCAAATCATAACAGTATATAAAGCAGACCTATTTTTCTTGTCAGAGTTGCACTTCTCACTGCAAATTATCATCATGTGTGATTCTTTCTAACGAATACTTCTGTTACAGAAAACTTTGAGGTGCGGTTTGTTTTGTTTTGTTTTGCTTTTCTCCCAAGTTAAAAACTGAATACCAAAAAACACAATATTTATTTTCACCCATAAATAAAACATTAAAGGCATTTTACCTTCAGGATAAATTAGTGAACTTCTGCCCCCTCGTGCTCCATGGAAGGTTTCACTGGCACACAGGCACAATCACTGATTATGATAGTTCAATATGTTGGTTTTTTTTAGAGAGACATGGGATACAATTCAGAATTAGGTATACAAACATTGATGACGCAGGCACCCTTGTTGATGAGGTATGTCCCTCCATCCCCTAGCAGTTTTCCTCAACTGCCAATCCCACCTCCCACCCCACCCCCTGACAGTAGTTCAATGTCTTTCAACCGCCTGTGTTCTAAAAGAAAGGCATTTGAGGCCATTGGGAAGGCAGTAACAAAAAGATCAAGAAATAACTGGAATTAGGGTTTTTCCTAAGTGACTAAGTTATATTCAGTAGAAGTTCATTTTCATTAATTCTGCAGGCACTTTGCTTTCTTGGGAACTGAAATCCCTGTTAATATTCCTCCACTCTTTCAGCGTGCTCTTTTCAGGTACATCACATGGAGGTTTTAACACAGACTACATGAAATTTTGCACAAGACTCTTGTTAAATGGGGAGTTCCAGCAAGTTCAGGACATTCTTTTCCATTGTTTCTACATATGACATAAATAACACCAATAAACCTGAACTAACATATTGACACATTTGAGCCTCTTGGAGGAAATAAAAGGTGCAACTTTTCTCTCTGTAAATGAAAATAATGAGTATAACCTTGTCTTCCACTTGAACTCAGACACCACCGGAAATTACAATTTGTTGATTTGTTTAAACGACTAAAACTTTGACCAAAAGCATGCATTTCCAATTGGCCAATAAACTATTCTGTTTCAACAAGCAGTGTGTACCTAATATCTACTCTTACAAAATCTCAAATGTCTATTCTAAGGAGAAAACAGAGCCCCCCCCCACCATCTCTTCCAGGACTTTTAATGATTATGTCTTCAACTCATCTGTTTGGGACAATAGAGCGAGAAGTTGCCTGCTTGTTTATTCCTCTTAGAAAAGTAACATCATCTTCCACTGTTTTTGTAGATGCTGCACAACTCAAAGTAGCAACCTGTAAGATGCAAATAGAACACAGACTAGAACATAGACTCACCTCTCTTAGAGTAAATTCCTGCTTGGAATTTCAGGATAATAACTGATAAATAAGATGTAAAAAATATTGTCAGTCACAAACTACAACAGGAAATATTGTTGGTAGCAACAGAATTAGGACTTGTGAAATCAAAATATCAGAGCAGAGAAAGAACTTGGCTTTAACAATCTCTGGATATCTACAATAAATTTTAATTTGTATTTTAGCTTGGCTCTATATGTTAAATGAGCTGTTCCACTCTTCATTATGTATTTGTCTTCTTTAATGACCATCTTGTCTTCTAAAATTATCTTATTGCCCTTTATGCATCCATAGTAACTTTTGCCCTTACTACAGAATTTCAGCTTATTCAGGGAAAGACTGCTGAGAATGATTTTTTTTATTTATGGACTGAGGTTTATTTTAAAGTTTAATGTGGTCATCAAAGGTTAATGAGTCCCAAGCTTATAAATTAAACTACCTAAAAACTCACTCAGCATCTCTAGACCGATTCAGTGTGAAGACTAAAAGTAGCCAAGCAGAAAAAAAAATACATGTGTACCTGTATATCTTATACACTCACAGGTAGAATTTTATGGAAATGTGGGTATTTTGAGATAAAGAAATTCATGGTATAACATTCATACTGTCCAGTCATTTAGAGGTGCCATTCCCAATGATATTTTTCCTTTGCATTGATAAATTAATAAACAAGCTAATGATGGGGGAATAAAAAGAACTGGTACAGCAGATTGATGAATACAGTCCACAAAAAGCACACACACACACACACACACACACACACACACACACACACACACACACACACCATTGCCAATGAGACTGATAGATTCTTGAAGAGAGAATATGGCAACATTCCCTCACATAAGCACACAAGATTTTGCCCAAGGCTTATAACATGAAGGATTCTAGCATGTTCAAGGAGATTTTTATTTTTATTTTTTAGCTTTCCTTCATCTCATAATACATGAACAAATGTGAAATAACACGATGCCGGTTGGCATTGGGTCCTCGATCCTACTGGTGCAAAGAGCCTTGGTCCCCCTCTAATTCCTGTAGAAATCTCATCATCAATATGTGGTCATTTTGCCATGGTCATGTCACCTAAGACTTATAATGTGTATAGAAATGCATGCTTCATAACAGTACAAGGTCAAGGTATTCTATTATAACAAAAAAAATGGTTTTAAAAAAAGAAATACTCAGTAAAGGAAATTAAATTCTGGAATGAAATCATTCAACATAGAACTTGATGTATAATGTGATCACCTGAAATAATAAAAAGGTATTGTAATTTTTTTCTGATTATAGAAGTGATTTAAGTTCATTATGGGAAATTGGAAAATACACAAAAGCACTGAAAAGAAAAGTTATCCCTTTTCCTATTTTCTGATAATAGTAGTATTATGATCTGCAACCCCTCATCTACACAATCCAAAACTCTAAAGCCTCTGAACACTCTGAAAATTTTTCCCATGTTTGCAACAAATTCATTTGGCAGCCAAACTTCACCTGAACTCACATGAAGCTAGTCTATTTACTTCACTGCCAGAATATCATGTTTTGCCACAGAAATATGTGTTTATTAGAGGATGTTGCTACAGTCCCATTGGGAATACCACATAATTTTCAGGAACATCTGTGGAAAGAATCTGAAAGCCCCAAATTTGAAACTCACCTAACACTAAAGTTTCCAGATAATAGATTTATCTGTTTGTCGTGATAAAATAATAAAAGCCTCTGTTTATCACTTGCCATCTCTAGGAAGGGCATTTATAATGGTTTAAAAATTTAGTCCCTATGGCATATAATGCTTAGGGACTTTTATTTTTGCATGTTATCTGGTCATTTTCTAAAACATGATTTAATCATTGTAAAATATTTCCGTTTATGAATTTACTTAATATTCTGTTATTGGAAAATGTGTCAAAGTAACAAAATTAATTATATGTGTTATTAGTTAATCTTGCCAGTTCTTCCTTGATATGTAAATGTATCAGCATCTTAAATCCTATCCAGTCTAATTAGCATTATTCTACAAATTCAAGGACAGAGGAGGGGAAATCTACTAATTTTCACACTGAAGCCATTAAAGGACTTCAAATGTAAATTCACCAATAAGCTAAATTTCTTCTTACAATGAACAGATCAGCAAAACTAAATACTGTATCATAAAACATATCCCATCTTTCCACTAGCTGAATGAAGCTTTGGTGTATCATATATCTGTTCCATGGCATTCTGGCAGTCTAGAGTCTGCAGCTCTAGGCTATAACTAGGGGCTTCCTGGCTTCTACTGCTGATGGGGTGACTCTGTCAAGTTGCAAACACTCTGTGATTCACCAAGCAGGTCAATTAACTTCATTGCAGATTCCATATTATGCACTTTAGCTCACAGACTTACGCTCTTAAAAAATGGATATTGTATATGACGTGCATTATGTTTCTCGATGAGCTAAAATAAATATTTAATTGTCAGTGGTCAAGATATTTGAATAACTGAAATGCCCTCCTCCCAATGGTATAACAGATGTTATGGTAGGAACCATCTTTTCTAGGGTCTTCAAGGAATTCCAGGCATTCCAGGTGCCCCGGGCCCTACTGGACCTCCTGTAAGTATTTGTTGAAACTATTCTCACTGTTTGGGAGACTGAGATAAGAGGATCACTTGAGCCCAGGAGTTTGAAGCTGAAGTAAGCTATGATTGTGCCACTGCACTCCAGCCTGGGCAACACAGCAAGACTCCCTCTCTAAAAAGAAAAAGAGTTATGTTACTCACAGCTCATATCTGCTGGGATGGTGCAAAACGAACTCATTCCTCATGGCCTTTGTCCTCTGTGCCTCCATACAGATTATCCAGCCATTGCCTGGAGTAGGGCTTCATCCAACTGCCCAGATTTTCATTTAGTGTCACTTAGAGCTGCTCAGGGTTCTGGAGACTTGCGTCAGAATTCCACCAGATCATAAAACTGTCTGATTAGGCCAGTCTGTTTGAAATATAAAGTAGATATATAAGAGCATTCTGTTTTTTAGTTGTAATTTTTTGGCACTAAACTTTAGAAAAGATATTCAAACAGCACCATAAACTGAGAATTTATTTTCTAGAGGAAAAAAAAGCGGGCCAATGATTACCATATTTAACTTCTTTTTCGTTTTATGTACAAGTTACAACATCCTCTATTTCAGTCACAGCTCTCTCTGCCCCTCAGGCACACCATCAAGGCCTTTGTGTCTGTAACTTTCCCATTTTCCTACAAATCTTGACTCTTTTCCACCTGGCAAATCCAAATTCTCATTCAAACAGAGTTAAGCTTGAGGGCCATCACATAAAATACATGCACATGGCTAAATCTGAACTTCAGATTGTTTCATATAAAGTTGTCCCAAGTATTGTGTTTTCATTTGATGCATCTGGCAATCCAACACAAACCTACACTTGACTACCTCTTCCCTCTTCTGAGTTCCTGTGCAGATGAAGCTTTTACCACACGGATAAGAATGGAATCATATTCTTTACTGTTTTGAGGCATGGATTTGCCATGATTAAAATTTTTATCATTTATACTTTCACCATAGTTATGTAGAGCAAACCTTTGAATTGTACATTGAAATTAAACTTTATGAAAAAGGATTGTGAAAGGAACCATGAAAATTATAGCTAACTCTACTTCCAAAGAATTTAAATTAAATTGCATTTTTCATTGGAAAATGCGGATTACATCCCTCAACACACACACTGTTAATTCTGCCCTGTCTTGAGTATTTAAATGTTGATCACCACTAAGAGTGTAGCTCATTTAGGAAGTCATAATGTTATGTAAATTGCCATTTAGACAGCAAAGCCAGATTCTTAAATGTATCAAAAGGTTCCAATTAAGGTCATTAAATGCAGTTGACCAAGGTGAAAAAGCAACCACAAATACACACTCTGCCCTTCCAAGGGCTTATCAGCAGGGCACAGCTGCTGCATCAGCCTGAAGAAACACAAGCTTCTAGGACTGATTTAATTAGGATCAAATGACCTTCCAAATGTATACGTTTTAGTAACCAGCTTCCAATACCCTTTGGTCATTGAGTTGTTTCTGTAGCAAACTTAATGTTGTCTTTTACAGGGCCTATTGGGAAGAACTGGACATCCCGGCCCCATGGGAGCAAAGGGTGACAAGGTATCAGGGGAAAAGTCTCCCTCACCATCCAAATTGTGCTTGGGGTAGGGGCAGGGTGAGACAGCTTACAGAGACAGCAAATCCAGCAAACCTGAAAGCAAATACAGTGGGGACCTGGGAGGACATAAGTCCCATTGTGCACCTAGGAGGATATCTGTCCAGTCATGGACTTGAAGACATAGGTCCAATTGGACTTGGAAGGACATGGGTCCAGTTGTAGACCTAGGAGGACGTGGGTCTTGTTGTGGACCTGGAAGCACATGGGTCTCATCGTGGACCTGGGAGGATGTGGGTCCCATCGTGGATTTGAGAGGACAAAGGTCCAGTCGTGGACTTGAGATGACAAGATTCAGTCGTGGCACTGAGAGGATGTAGGTCCAGTCATTGACTTTGGAGGACATGGGTCCAGTCATGGACCTGGGAGCATGTAGATCCAATTGTGGATCTGGAAAGACGTGGGTCCAGTTGTGTACCTGGAACGATGTAGTCGTGGATTTGGGAGGACTTGGGTCAAACGATTTGAACACATGAGATATGTTCCTAGGAGAAAGGATGGGCAGAACATTGATGTCTATAATTAAAGTTCAGGCTGGATTCAGGGTCCTGGGTGACTGTCTGCGGGAAAGAGAGGCTCCTGAAGAGGTCAGGCAGGTGGTGTGTATCCGGAAGGCCCAGCCACAGGTGTTGTCTTGGTCTGCTCAGCTTCTGCAGTAAAATATCACTAACTGCATGGCTTAAAAATAACACACATATGTGTGTTTCTCACATTTCTGGATGCTGGAATGTCCAAGAGCAAGGTGCTGGCAGAATAGGGTCTGGAGGAACCGCTTTCTCATTAATAGATGGCATCTTCTAGCTGGGTCAAGGGGGACCAGACTCCCTTAGGCCTCCTTGATAAAGACACTAATTCTGTTCGTGACTGCTCCACCCTCATGGCCTCATCACCTTCCAAAGGCCCCATCTCCTCACTTCTCATCCTGGGGGCGAGAATTCATGATATGAATTGGGGGAGGGGCACAAACATTCAGACCAGAGCAGGTGCCAGGCCACAGGCAGCACGCCAGCTATCAGGACCATGAATCCTGTCGACCAAAGGCCTGTTGAGACCCTCCAGATGTTCTGTCCCTGGAGGGTCAGAAGGAAACTCACAAAGGAGCCAGGCTAGCTTGTGTCCTGGGAGGCCAGTTCTCAGACACATGGGTTGCTGTGGCCAGAAGGCAGGCTGGCAATGGAAGAACTTGGACAAGAGGCTACGGGGCTTCCCGTATTAACCACCAGGGGTCTCAGTTGACCCCTCAGTCAGCAGAGCCAGCACGTGAGTGAAATCCACCCAGCTCTTCAGATTAGGAGAATAAAAACCAAGGGTACCCAGGGCCACTCATGGGCGTCCTGGTTGTCAGGACACAAATGCCCTGACCCACAAGGAGCAGGATGGCGTCAAAGGCAAAGGAATCCGACACATTTTAAAGGAAACAATGGGCTTATTCTAGACTGGCCCGGCACAGTTTTGTGGTGTTATCCCCAGAGCTCCCTGGACAAGGCTTTTTCCTCTGTTCTCAAGGATGGTGCAGTCATAGGCATGCTTTGAAGGTCGTGGAATTCCACACTGAGATGAGCTTCAGGGCACAAATGAGTAGATGTCTGACTTTTAATTGTGCCCAGGAAAAAAAGGCTTTCAACAGGCACATATTTTTCCTTGCTTATTGACTCGTAAGAACTGTGACATAACTCTCTGAAGGACACTGCCAGCCGTCGGCAGAAGGCACATCTCAGGGAGAAAGCCACCATCAAAGAAGTTCAGAAAAGATACAGTACACTTGTGCTTTGTCACATGTGCCCAGTCAGATACGTTGTAAGAAAAACTACTGTTTATTTTTATTAATACTCATGCAAATGAAAGATTTTATGATACTATTTACTAAATGGAGAGAAGGCTTTGGAATGAGGTCCTTCAAGTTCATAGACGAAAATCCCTCAAAATTCTTGGACACTGTGAGTAGAACGTTGACCCTCTCTGGATTCCTTGTTAAATTAACTCTTCTTTGCCATTTGCCGTGATCTAGAAGGACCTAAATATTTTATGAGGCTATTGTTCTAAAAAAAAAATTTTTTAAAAAGCACAGTTCCGGGGAGAACCGGGGAGAGATTGGCTTATGAAGGACCAATAAGCATCTGCAGTTTGTAAAGGTAGAAGCGAAACACATCCATCAGGTTTCAGCTGGAATCCATTTCTCACACATGCCGTGTACAGTCCCCTTCTGCAAGCAGAGGGACCATGGAGGCTGCAGAGGCCACCCGCCCTGCAGTGTAGACCACAGCCACTCCACTCAGGAGCCGTGTCTGCTGGGTTATTAATTCAGGAGGTGGAAGGTATTTCTCCTCCTTGCAGACACGACAAGTGATATTTTTACTTAGGTCAAATGAAGGGGATGGCCCCTCTTTTCCCAGGAGACGACAGTGGAAGAAATGGGGCCCCAGATGAGAGCTGACTCTGGGGGTTACAGTCCCAATGCCCAGGACCCTCCGGCAGGTGCTCTGCTCTGTAACTTGTTGTGGGAGACCTCCCCCTATCCCCTATACTGCAAGTCCAGGACAGCATCACCAGGTTGTTGGGCTCCTTCTAAGTATAAGCGTCAGCCCTAGAACTCACACTGGGTGTGGGGAAAGATATATACCTTTCTGTGGCCTACAGATATGTTTTCCTGGGTACAGGGGAAAGCCTAGCTCAGTCAGGGCCAAAGGCAAGTCCTGCTGATTTTGGCTCTCTGAATGGGCACAGTCAAGTTCATGAATCCGGATGTCTAAGCTGCTGACATTGTCTGTCTACCTCTTGCAGGGCAGCGAGGGACCACCTGGGAGACCTGGACCACCTGTGAGTTGTGTCAGATTTAACATTTGTGTGTTTGCTTAAGACTTTTATAACTCAGAGGTGAGACTACATTGAGATGTTCTCAAAGATGAAAATCTTCTGGGTTTCATGTATGAATATAAGTGACCCCAGCATGCTTTGGGTAGATCCTGTTTGCCCCCCTCAAGGCCTCCCATGCTGTGCAGGTCTCCCCACCTCTCACCTGGGAGACCTGGGTGTGTGCTCAACTCTTCACCTATTGCTGGGGTTCCGGGAAAATCACTGAACTCAGGAGCTTTGTGTCCAGAAGAGAGAGGGGAAGGCTGGAAAAAAGATACTTGCAGCAGTGCCAGCAGGCAGATCGGATATTGTGCCACAGTTGTTCACTGCCCCTCTCCCCACCCCACAGTGTCTGAGATGCAAGAGGCTCTATTCATGTCGCTCCTGGTTCCCTGGATGTTTTATGTTCCTGATAGAGATGGATGCTCCTGGCAAGGGAGGCCGTGAGAAGAGACCTCTCTTGTGGCAAGTCTGCCCTCAAGTGGGGCCGTGCTTGAATCGCAGCAGAGGTCCAGGCTAACACTCTTCTTTTTAAACATTTTTTTTATTATAAAATCGTCAGGTACAGTTAAGGGTTAGGTATACAAATGTGCATCGTTCAGGCACCCTTGTTAATAAGGGATGTCTCCCTGTCCCCAGACAGATATTCACTGTTAGTCCCACCTCCCATCCCCCCCCATAGTTTCCCACCACTCTTTCTACCCCACTCCGTAGGAAGCTTCTAAGAAGCCCCAGTCACCAGAGAAAGGGCAGACCTGACCATGATTTCTAAAGACTAGGAGGACACACCATGTCTGTGTACAGTGGCAGCTCTGCACATAAATGGAGACTGGCATGCTCTCTCCTCAACTGGGCCCCTAAATCTACTTATCTGTTACTTCCTTCCCCCCTCGACAAAGAAGCAGGACAGAAAGTATCTGGGTTCAAATCCTAGAATACAGTCCCTTCCCAGTGGACAGAGAGCACATATAATACAACTCACGAAAGGGGCCTGTGATTTTATAATAGACGATGCAGTCTTTCTCAAATCTGTACCATTCGTCTTTCCCTACGCTGAGTCAATGTTTTCTTCTCCGGGAAACTTCCTCTGGATACCTTAGACAAGAGTCCTCTGTCTCTCCAGGACTTAGCACAGGAGATGTTCAGCAGCAGTCCAGTGAATGCACAACCTGACCAAGGATTACACGGTGGGCGTCTTGTTCCCATCACTAGTGCTGAGAAGAGGTGGCAGAAACAGCAGGTGGCCTCCTTCTCTGAGCAGATGAGATGTGAATATCCCAGAAAGGAACGTGCAGATTCGATTACTGAGCCTATGGGAATTTTTTAAAGAGGCATAAAAGATTCTAACTAAAATTTTCATAGGCAAAATGTTTTAAATGCTAAAATGTGTGATTTTTTTTTTTTTTTTAACTATAGGATAGGTTACTCTATGATATGCCAGTTTTTTCAGGATGTTTTTGCTCCCCATTGTTCTAAGGACTGTGTCTTTGTAGAAACATCTGCACAGGGGTGTGAGTAAAATCATCTCCCATTTCCCTTAATTTTCTATTTGGTGTGAAGAGACTGTCAAAAAGCATTACTTTTCAGGAGCCAAACCATCCCCTTTCCCATCTTACTCAGCACTGCCAGGTGACAACCCACAGCACAGTTAAGATAAATTGGCAATTCCGAAACTGAATTTTAATGAGTAGATATTTTTCCCTGGATGCATTAGCGTCCTGTCTGTCCAACCTGAACATTAATCCAGCCCAACTGAAAGCATCAGTGCTCCAGGAGCGGTCACACTTCTCACTTCTGTCCCTGTACTTGCTCTGGAAAAGCTAAAAACAGAAATGGGGTATTATTTTACTTATAGTACTCAACTTGCTTTCTAAAATACAATGGGAAAAATTTAAAAATAGAATGGGAATGATATCATGTGGTAAATGTTAAGAGATGGAGATGCACCCCTGAAAATAATCAGCATCTCATTTCTCTCCTAAGGGTGCACCCTTCAGTGAAGGAAATGGCATGGGCAGTTTATACAAGATCCAGGTACTTACATTTGTGTTTAAAACTACTTTCCAGTTGTAGGCTGCTGTGAACTCTTCTCATTTTTCTCTTTTCTCTTGTTTCCTTGAAGGGAGGTGTGACGGTTCCCAGCTACCCAGGCCCTCCCGGCCCCCCCGTGAGTACAGCAGTCATCACCAAGTACACTTAGCTGAGCAGCCATAATGAAAAACAAACTCCTAAGTGAACAGAAAAATGCAGGCTACCGATGTAAATAAATTTTGCAGCAGGAGGAAATAAGTGAAGCCAAATAAAACCAATCATAACCAACTTGAGAAAATGTACACAGCCGAAGTCATGGAAAACAACATTCTTCTCCATGGTGTCACCATTGTCATTGTAAATCGAAGAGCTAAACCACTGTCCAGGCAATCACGTTCATGGGCATCCCAGCAAGTCACATTTCTTCATCTTACTCTTCAAATCCAAAATTTGCAAAAATTTTTGTGTGTTAAAGCAAATGGGACAAAAATGTTTCACATTCTATCATTTTGCCTCAGTTATTATTTTACAAAGGACTTCTCATGTTTCTCTTGCAGGGCCCAAAAGGCGACCCCGGCCCAGCGGTATGTACATGCCCACGTCATGTGTTCTTTAGGATCTAGGTCTTATTAGAGTTAGAGCAACCTCAGGCAAAATGGCCTGCCCTCTTAAGTGTCCATCAACTAATATGTCAAAGGGACAAGCAGGCCACCAGAGAAATGCCAGCAGTATGCTTTTTATTTTTAAGATGATTCGTCCTGATGTTGTCACTGCCCTCAAGGTCATTCTCTTTCCACTGATGTGTTTTTAAAATCCCCCTGTGCTGGAGGAAGGCACGTTGGAAGCTCTGAAACATGGGACACATCCTTCTAATCACCCTCTTTAGATGACTGACTCCATTTTAAATAGATTGTGGATGACAAAATACTTACTGGAAAGAAATTTCTTAATGTGCCTGTCAAATTTCCAACAAAGAGGAGGGCCTGATTATCTGCTTTGAATGTCTTAGGCAATTGTTCTGTAAGATGTGTACTGCCATGAACCCACTTATTAGAAAGGGTCTACCAGGAGGTCTACTCCAGTGCCCAGAGAGGACAACTGCTCTCAGCATCTTTCTCCACCACAGGGCCTCACTGCAAAAACTCTGCCAGACCCATTAGCGTCCCTCTGTGCCTGGACGTCCCTTCCCATTCTGTCCTTCTCCAGCTTGGGCTCCATCCTCGTGTTTGCTTGTGTCTCCTTCCAACCTTTGGGTGTATACTTCATCTCAATGTCCCTAAGACTGAAATAAACCTTCAAGGCACTTTCCATTGCCATGTAAAAAAACTTAAAGTCCTTCAGTACAGTACAGCTTGGCAAAACTCGATGCATAACTTTTAAACCTGCAAAGAAACAAGCCAGAAAAAGTAGCCTTTTTATACCAAAATGTATTTTCAAAGGTGGTGAATTAAATGGCTTACCTTTTTGTTGCTGGAAAAATATATATTAAAAGCCAATTTGTTTTTTTTCCCAAAAGCATCATTTCAATAGTTAGGACCATGTTCTGAACCTGAAATAGGTCATTTAGCAGTTTCCCTTGTTTTACTGATCACTCTGCCCTGTCTTTATCTGTAACCTGTTTTTGTGCATTCACCAGCCAGATCCTTCATTCTGATTTTAATTTCACTTCATATTGTTCATAAAAATTTCCTTCTGGTCTTTCTCTCCCATGCTCACACACACAAAACAACCCCTGTGCTTCCTCAGGGGCACCAAGATGTCTCATGTACTTTTCTAGAACGTTCTTTCAAGTTCTTGCATTAATAACTGCAGATTAAAGTGAAGAAGTATTTTATGTATTATAATAAAGGATTAATTATAATTCATTTGCACTGGAAAGTGACTGGCAACAGAAATATGGACATAGTTGAGTAGAATCTGAAGAGATGAGGCTCCAAATGTCTTAGCTGCAATGAAGGGTAGAGTAAAAGCTGCCTGGAGGGTGTCCCCTGTTATTAGAGATGTGAATTGAGTGAGTGAAGCACAAATACAGAAAAATCCAGTCCTGAAGTGAAGTAAACACACACACAGCACAAATCCTCTGGCTTATCCTAGAAAAAGTTTTGAAGCCACCCTTTTGGGTCATTTGTCAGGTCACTGGGCCTCTCAAATCCCCTCCCACCAGTTGCCCTGTATGGAGAAACAATACCCCAAACCATTGGAATAGGCCAGGAAGGTCACAGGAAACTCCCTCTGAAGTGGATGGGGAAGACATCCTTTCCCAATGTCCTTCCAATTCCATGACAGCAGATCTGCGGGGCGATTTCTAATCTGCTTAGTAAACCTCTAGAGAGGAAAATTGCTCTTAACTGAATTTATTACCTGCTGAGGTGGTTCATTTCACTCCTCTGGTATTCAATTTTTAAGTGATCTTCAATTGAATATATAATTATCAGTTTCTTTCAGGTAAGGACTGATTGATTGATTGATTGATTGATTGATTGAGCACCTCCCCTGTCCTACAGATGGTTGAGAATATAAACAAGAGAATCAAAGAGCATGTTTTCTTTGTCATGAAACCAGGGCCTCCTTTGTAGAGCTTTGTGCAGAATAGAATCTGAATATTGTTTGTTTATTTTGATCAAGTTTTGATTGATGGATATTGGAGGGAGTTCATCTAAAAAGATTTCTGAAGCATAGCAAATGTCCAGTTCCATGCTCTCTCATTAGGTCTTCTGGAATAAGGGTGATGTTATAAATAATAATGGAAGTTAGCGCCTTGATAATAGTTGTGAAGCATTTTAGAACGATGCATGTGAAAATACATTTACAGAACATGCAGTTTGAAAGCTCCTTTTTCTTTGCGGTTATGTTCAAAGCATCAGTGTCCTAAGAAAAGATTTGCAGGGAGCACTGATTCATCAACAAGAAAGCGTCACTCAATTCCCAACTCCCTCCCTTTCTTGACTCAAAGCCCCAAGGCGCGTTTGTCCATAGTCAGCTGCTTCCTCCCCACGGTTTCTCCCAGCGTGACCCTTGAGGACCTGCCAGTTCCATTAGCCTGCAACGTGCACTGGAATATGCACAAGACGTTTCTAAATGGGAAAGACTTGCCCACCCCTTTCACAGACTCCCTGGCTTGAGCAGTGCCTTTTGAAATTATTGGCGATGCTACTCCTGGGGCCCACCTTGCACCATTTCTGATTCATGCCAGACTGCAAGAACATGTCAGAATGATACACTCTGCTTGGAGAGCCCATCTTCTCCATTCTTAAATAGTTTTGGCCTTATTCTCTGGAAATCTAGCAACACAAGTTACCTCACAAATTGGCAAGCTTTATTAAAGCCCAACCTTTCACTCTTATTAAAATCGGAGTTATCACTGAGAAAAGGGATTCGTTCTGATTCAAGTCTCAGTCAGAATAAAAATGATTAATCAGAAAACAGACTACTCCAGAGAATAGCTTTTACTCTCAAAGATTTTCAGCACCAAATGCAATAATATATTGCTTAAAAATCGTTCATATCATTTCCTTGCTAAATTACAAATCAATGTTTGGGATGGGAAGGTTAACAGAAGGTATCTTTGCTTTTGAAGCCAATGCTTAACAACCTTTTGGTTATTGCTCCTGTCTTTCTTATGTTCATATTTAACAGGGAGAGTCTGGCGCAATGGGCTTGCCAGGACTGGAAGGATTTCCAGGCGCAAAGGTGAGCACACGGATTAGGAATGTGTCCACTCATTCAGCATTCACAAACCTTCTCTGAGTGCCTACTCTCATGCCAGGAACTGGTTTAGCTGGGGTGATACACGGGAAACAAATCAGATGAAAACCTAGGTACTCATGAAGCTGATATTCTAGCCAGGGAGATACAAAAACTTAAAGAATAAGCATAATTTTTAAAACTAAGTAATATTGTTGACTCTGTAGAATGAAAGAAAAAGTAGAACAGTTCAAAGGGGAACAGGAGTACTGGGGAGTGATTTTAAATAGGGTGGTCTGAGAAGGCAAGATCTGAGCAGAGATTTGATGGGGTTGGGCAGAGTTAGCTAAGTCCCCTCAGGTCTGAAGGAATCATGTTCCAGGAAGAGGGAGCAGCAGGTCTAAAGGCCCTGAGACATGCAATTTCCTGCTACAGCCAAGGTGACCAAGGCAGGGAGGGAGGAAAGACCAGTGCGAGATGCAGTCAGAACACTAGGTAGAGTTGACACATGGCCTTTGCGACATAGTGTGGTGCTACTCTGTGTGTGGCTGGTAGAGGACAGTGTTCATCTGTAAACTATGTTCTGGGCTTTGCGGCAAGGTAGGTACAGGGATCGAGGGCCAGCCCCTAAGCACATGCCTTGTGATTAGCTAACGTTGTCTAGCAAGTATGGGACAGGTAGACTCATCGTGGTCCACAAGTGCCCCTTTCCCCACAGGTAGAGAAACTCCAAGAAAGAGGCATGCCAGCCATCACCAGAACTTCATCTTTCACTTGGAGTGATTCAAGGCCATCTGTGGTTTCTGTGTAGAGGTGTGTCAGAGCCCACAGTTGGAGGGTAGGGTGATAGCAGGGAAGCCAGTTAGAAGATATCCAGTCATCCAGGCTGACTTTGGCTCTGGTCAGATAGGAGACAGTGAGCAGTGACTGGATTCTGGATGTATTTTGAAGGTAGCACTGATAGAGTTTTCGGGTTGATTAGATACAGAAAGAATGAAAGAAGACTCAAAGATGACTCTACATTGACTCCACTCTATGAGTGACTGGCATGATGGGGTGGCCATCAACTGATAGGAGGATGGTGATAAGCAGGGCCTGTTTGGAAGGAGGGAGGACTATCAAGAAATTAACATCGGACATGAGACCAAATTTGGAGATAGCTGTTAGACAGCTCATGGAGGCATGGAGTAAGCGGTATGGCAGAAAAGTTTGGAGTTAGGATAGAGTCTAATGGAAATATAAGTGTGTCTGTTCTAAACAGACAGATGCTATCCTAAAGCCAGGAGACTGGATATGATCATCAAGGGAATGCTAGTAGATTTTTTAGAAAGAGAAGAGGATCAAGGGTGTGAGTCCTGAGGCCCTCCAAGATTAAGAGATTAGGAATAAAAAGGAGGAAGGATCAGGGGAGACTGAGAAGTGACCAGAAAGGTAGGAGGAAAACTTGGTATCCTTGAATCCAAGAAAGGAAAGCAAATCAGGGAGAAAGGGGCGAGTGTCTGTCTCAAACACTGCAAATGAGTCAAGGATAATAGGGATGGGACAAGTAGTTTAGTCAAGTTTTGACCGCTGAATTTAGCAGTGGAGAGATCATGGTCAACCTTGGCAAGAGAAATTATTACTATTTCACTGTAGTGAAGCAGCAACTGCTGGACTTGAATGTATTTAAGGGAGAATGAGAAAAAATATACAGCAAGTCAATATCGACAATGCTCAAGGAGTTTTGCTGTAAAGGAAAGTAAAGAAATAGGCCAGAGACTGCTGGAAGAAGTAGAAACAGAGTGTTAGAAAACAGATTTTGAAGATCTTGGGAAGACCAGAATGCTCGTATGCTTAAGGAACGAGCCAACGAAGAGAAGGATGGGAAGATGATACGGGGAGAGAGGAAGAATGCTGGAGCAGTGTCATAGACAGCTAAGAGGAATGGGGACCTGGCAGCATAAGTGGATGCTTGGCTTCCAAGGAGACAGTGTACCTGTAGTAAAAGGTGGGACACAGAGTGTGAGGACATGTGTTGGCAGGTGGGAAGATGTCTTGGCTGGAGACAATGAACACTCTTTTCCAATTGCTGACATTTTCTCAGAGAGCAGGGTAGGGAAAAGACATTGGGGTTTTAGGAGAAAATCCTCGGGGAGAGAGAGAAAGTGTGTGCGTTTGTGTTAGTTCAGGGAGCACAGAAGTGTGGTGACTGGTCAGCCTTAGGGACCCTCTTGAGGCTCACAGTCATGCACTGAGGTGACACCCATCACAGAGACCATGTGTGCTTCCTCAGCCCTGTGCAAACATCCAGGCCAGGGCATGGAAAGTGAGGGAAGAGAGCTGGGCTTAAACAGCATTCTGGTTTTGACAAGTGCGGGCTAGAAACAAGAATGGGACAAGAGAGTTATGGCATACACAAGGTGGTGATCATAACCAATGGCCATGAAATTTAAACTAGGTAGAGAAGGGAGAGAAGCCATACAGGGTGTGAAAGATAATACATTTGTACTATCAATGGATTGGAGGTCCTGGGGTTCAAGGTACTTAAGGGAGTGAGTTAGAATAATGCAGAATGGGATTCAAAGTTGGGATACATGAAATTAGATGATGGGGGGATACAGATATTTTTGTTGATGAGATATCAGGCATAACTGTGAGAATAAGAGCCAAAATAGTAAGGAGAGAGTGGTTCAAAGAACAAAGTATGAGGAATCCGAATGCTAAGAAGGCCGCCTTGTCAGAGAGAGATCCTCTTGATGTTCATCTTGATCAGATATGCAGATGTTCCCACTGAATGAAAGCCCTAGTGTATTCATTTTAAGGATGAAAATCTCATAATTTAAAGAGCAGAGTAAAACTGATGAGCATTGCCTGTTTATGTCTTTTTTACATTTTTCTGGGCTTTTTTTCCTTGGGACAGTGGCTATGCTTTCTATGTTAAAGATATTACTTCTAGCCGGGCTTGGTGGCCTGTAATCCTGTGCTTTGGGAGGCTGAGGTGAGTGGATTGCCTGAGCCTACGGGTTCGAGACCCGCCTGGGCAACTTGGCGAGACCTCATCTCTACAATAAATCAAAAATTAGCTGGGCGTGGTAGCACGTGCCTGTAGTTCCAGCTACTTGGACAGCTGAGGCGGAAGGATCACCTGAGCCCAGCAGGTCGAGGCTGCGGTGGTCGGGAGCAGCCACTGCACTCCAGTGTGGGCGACAGAGTGGGACTCCAATTAAAAAAAAAAAGATATTACTTCTGTCATATAGGTGGGAGTCCTTATTATGGTTGGTCTTCCCCTTTCATTTTCATGTTTACTTTTATTGTAAATATAACTTTAATGCAGTCAAATCTAAAACTATTTTTCTTTATGATCTCTTATTTTACTTTTATGCACAAAATGATTTTGCTTTTATTTTTGACCAAGATCTAATAGCCACTAATATATTCTTCTAGTTCTTTTAAAGTTTATATTATTTTATTTTTTAAATATATAAATCTTTATGAAATTCATATGTGATGTAAAAACTTTTTCAAAGAAACTCAATTATTAGCACTAATTGTTGAACAATACATCTCTTTCTTTACTGGAATCGTATTATAAATGCTATTATATTTCTGAGATTTTTGCTATATCATATTAATATACTGCTTAATCTTATGCCAATATTCCATTATTCCAGTTATTATAGCTTTATCTATCATATATTTAAACATTGATGTTGTTAGTATCTCTTTTATTCTTCTTTGAACTTTTTATTTATTTATTATGCCAAGTAAACTTTAATATCATTTGATTAAGCTGTAGCTTTGTAACAATTGCATTAAATGTATAAATTAGTTTGAGTAACAGTTGCACCTTTACAACATTATCTTGCCCTCCAAGAACCAAATGTATCTCTTCATTAAGTCAATTATTTTATGTCCCGAAATGAAGCTCTTTTAAATATGGGTTCTACCCCAAAAATTGTCATTTTATTATACCATATATATATATATATAATGATTTTATATATCTTTGAACCACTCTCTCCTTATATACATAAAATCATTAGTATTTTAGCATTGTCAGTTTTATCTAAAATGCCAAGTTACATCTGGAAGAGGATTTGAGTCACTTCATTATTCAGAGCAATTCAGGGGTTCTTCTGATTGGTAGGATGAAAAGAACTGCAAACTACTAGATCTTTTTTATCTACCTCTGCTGAGATAAGAAGAGGAAGAGCTTTTTAGAAGACACTTGGTGCGCTGACTGTTTCACACAAAAATATTGATCTTTTGAATATGTGGAGAAAAAATGTTGACTAATTTTAGCAGTAAGTATGTATAGAGTCCTATTAAGAATAATTCACAGAATTGATAACATGAATGCTTGTTTGCTATTATTTTTTATTTTACAAGGGAAAAAAGATGTAGCAAGTTCAATTGGCTACTCATTTTGTTATTTTCCCATCTGCCTGTTAGCGTCACAGCAGCTAACATTGACAACAGTTATCAGATCCAAAGAAAAGTTGTATCAAGTACAAATTATTTTTGAGGATTAATTTTATAAGTAAAAATTTTGCAGATATTATAAGTAGCAACATTTTTTTCAATTCCAACAGGGTGATCGAGGCCCAGCAGGTCCCCCGGGAGTGGCTGGGATACCGGTAAGTTCAGATTCTCACGTCGTTTTCCCAGGTGAACGGTTCTATCTCCATGACAAGCCCACAGCCAGATAAGAAGGGCTGGAATATACCACATTTTCTTTATCCAGTTCACCATTGATGGGTCCCTAAGTTGGGTCCATGTTTTTACTACTATGAACAGTGCTGTGATAAATATGTGAGTGCAGGTGTCTTTTTGGTACAGTGGTTTATGCCCCTTTGGGTATATACCCAGCAGTGGAATTGCTGTATCGAATGGTAATTCTATTTTTAGTTTTTTGAGAAATATCAAAACTACTTTCCACAGGGGTTGAACTAGCTTGCATTCCCACTAACAGTGTATGAGTATTCCCTTTTCTCCACAGCCTTGCCAACATCTTTTGGTTTTTGACTTTTTAATAACACCATTCTGACTGGTGTGAGATGGTATCTCATTGTGGTTTTGATTTGCATTTCTCTGATGATTAGTGATGTTAAGCATTTTTTCATGTGTTTGTTGGCTGCTTGTATGTTGTCCTTTGAACGGTTCGTGTCCATTGCCCACTTTTTAATGGGGTTATTTTTTTTCTGTCGATTTGTCTAAATTCCCTATAGACTCTGGATATTAATTCTTCGTCAGGTACATGGTTTGCAAATATTTTCTCCCATTTTGTATGTAGTCTGTTTACTCTGTTGATAGTTTCTTTTACTGTGCAGAGGCTCTTTGGTTAAGTCCCACTTGTCAATTTTTGGTTTTGCTGCGTTTGTTTTTGAGGACTTGGTCATAAATGCATCGTGTAGGCCAATGTCCAAAAGAGTGTTTCCTAGGTTTTTTTCTAGGATTTTTATAGCTTGAGGTCTTACATAAAAACTACCCACTGGGTACCATGCTCATCATTTGGGTGACAGACTTCATAGAAGCCCAAACCTCATCGTCTCACAATATAACCATGTAACAAACCTGCACATGTACTCCTTGAATATAAAATAAAATAAAATAAGAAGGACTGGGAAGTACATCGTAAAACTGATGGCATTAAGTTCCTGGAACCTCTAGTGTCGTAAATAAAACCACTTGTCTTTCTCCCACCTCAAGAATGTACCATTCTTTATTTTTACCTTTCTCTTATTTTTAATTTGTTTGTTTTCTTCCCACGTCACTTTCATGAAGGGAGAGGACCCCGAGTTACCCGTGACTGTACCTTAGTCTATGAGCACAGCTTTGAAGAGTGTTTTGCTTCTCTGTTCTCTTAGGTCAAAGGTTCACAGTCTTCGAAGGCCAAATTCCTGTCCTCATACGTGCATGCCAGGTTCCTCGCATTAAGCTGCATCTGCCTGGGTTGTCCCCTACTGGGGCAATTAGCAGAGTTTATGGCCACTAATGTCTCCTCATAAACTAGTCCTTCAGCCCTCTCAATCATTTTTGTTGCTCTCTGGTGTCAAATGTTTTAATCTCATCAAGGGCTTTTAAAATGAATAGGAAGGGCTCCAGGAAAGGTTGAAATCATTTCTCTGAGCCCTAGGGATCACTCTAGTCTTCATTCTTGATGTGCTAATTAAAATGTTGTGGTCATGCTTTATGAGTAAGAGGACATTTATCCTCTTACTGGGCGCCCCTGCAAGGCAGGTTCAGGACAGCAGTCCAGAAAAGTCCAGAAAAGCCATGTGCTTGAATCACAGAAACATAAGAAAGATGAGAATGGCTGCACCATCACCACCCACCACCATCCACTGTATCTACTGACACCCACTACCCACTTTTGACATGTACTGATGACATCCAGTGTCCTGCCCATTGCCCAATGCCACCCCATTCCTAAAAGTGTCTGGAGCTACTCTACCCCACTCCATTAACTGCTAGGTCGAATAATTCAAAATAGAACCTGTCCATTAACTGTATCCTTTACAGAGAATGACATTCCCTTATCTGGCTGTTCTAGATAGAGTTAAATATTTTTATGATTGGAAAAGTTACACGAGAATATTTTCTTTAGCAAGTATTTGAGAAGTATTCATTAAAGAAAGTATTCTTGAAAGTTGACTCCACACTTGATCTTGTCCCTCCCTACTGCGCTCCCCATCAACATTTCTGGCAACATATTGGAAACTCTGTATCTGGATTTGTCCTGAGGGTGCCCTTACAGCCTGCACCCTTATATTCACATCCTGGTTTCGTCTCATGTGATATAGTGAAGCTTAATTTTCTACTGTATTCACCCAGGTGTGATTACAGATTTCTTTTGCTATAACCTTAAATTAAGTTCGTCTTCAAAGAGATAATCCTGGTCACCAAAATATGTAAAAGCCGTGCAGCCATCTGGAACAGCATGTAAATGAGGGCTTCCAAAAACACTTCTGAAGGATGAGGCGTTATTGAAATAAGGGGCTAGCTTGCTACCTGGGCAAATATCTAAGATCTGATTCACCTACTTAAAAAACAGTTTTCATATATCTTTAACTGACAATTACAGAAATAAAGAGCTAAAAACTTTACAGATGGCAAATAAGCAACTGTTTAATAAAAAACATCTTTTTTTTTTATAAATGGACCTTGCTGTGGCTGAGAAAACAAAATCGTTAAAAGGGCCTAGAAATAGTGATGATGATTACATGATATTGTGATTATATTTAGTGCCACTGAAGTATACACTTAAAAATAGCTTAAGTGGCAAATATTTTGTGTTATATATACATATATATGTATATATATACACATATGTACATACACACACACATATATATAATCATGACAAAAATAATTTTAAGGCAATTATTCTGGTCGCAACAGAGATGAGACCCTCTCACTTAGTCACACCATGGTTACTCATCCGATAACCAAGGGGACTCAATCCTGCTCTTCCTCAAGCATTACCAATCCATCCCTTTCTGGGCTATTCAGGGCCATCCAGGGGTCTCTCCAGAATTTATTTCTCACCCCGTCTCTCAGGCTGGCTGTGGGTATACAGGAGAGAGTGTCTGTGGTGATGGCATAGTGAGGGCCCTCCACTCAGCCCGTCTTCCCAGTGCTCTGAGTTCTCTGCTGGTCCTGCTGACCTTAGGGTTGCTGCCACCTCCATCAGTATCCCTGTCCCTCTGTCTCAGATCCCAATGCTCGAATACTCCATTCCCCCTGCATCCACACCAAGACCCTTGTGGACCTTGGCCTTGGCTCCATCCCCTCTTGTACTCATAGGAACTCCAGGACCTCCTGCTGGCAGCCAGCTGTGGGAGCCAGGATGCTTTCAGCCTTGACTTTGTGTCTGCCTAGCTTTACACACAGCCGAATCTAAACCCAAGAGGGGGCCTTCTTCCAGAATTCTAAGCAGCACATGGGAAAAATCCCCTTCCTTTTCATACTCCTCCAAAACCTACCTGGCTGACTAAGGTCTCAGGTCCATACCTACACTCCCATGTTGTCTGTCTTTCCCAGCTGTGTCAGGTCCAAGGGATCAGAGGTGGTTCCTTCTCAGTTGCAGCATCACAGCCGTCTGTACACCTGGCACTGCTCCGCCACCAGCCTCTGCTGGGAACTCTCCTCTGTCATCCTTCCTGTGACCTTACTGTTCTAGGCCCTTTCCAGTGTCAGTCTTCCAAGCTACAGTGCATTAGAACAGATTAACCTGCTCTACCTGTTCCTTTTTCTTTCAGCAAAACACAACTTTTCAAATTCACATCCTTCTATTAGTCTATCTTACTGTGAACTTAAAAACCCTCTTGTGACACACAGAGCCTGGGAAAATCTTCACTGATCCTCTGTGCCCTTCTGGGGAAATAGGTGCAAGAGGAATTTCCAACAATGGATACACTTTAGTTTAATATTTTCAGAAATGTTCTTCCTCGTGCCCCTCTGCCATCCACACAGAGAGCCATACTCCTGTCTGTGCCCTGTAGCCTGCAGGTTGAGTATGCAACCCTGGCCTCTGTCCCCATAGGAACACTGCTTCTTGGAGAGTCACAGTCCTAGGGGTGCTATGAACTTGAGGGTGGGGAGGGAAGTGCATGGCACTGTCTAGTATTCGCCTTCTCACATGCTCTTCCGTTTGCTTTCCCAGGGGAAGCCCGGTGCCCCAGGACCCCCAGGTGTTCCTGGGGAACCGGTGAGTTGTCAGAGGCTTTTGCATCAGTTGTACTTGTATTATACCCACTTGCAGTTTTAAAACATTTCTTGGTGATTCATTTGTGTTTGTGGACATGTCCCTAGGGTGAGAGAGGACCTGTAGGAGACATAGGTTTCCCTGGGCCAGAAGGATCCACAGGAAAGCCAGTAAGTGTTTTTTACTGTTTAAAATATGCCATTTTGGAAAATGTTCTAACATTACCTCCTCACCTACCTCCTCAGAAATTCCGAGATTTGAATAAGCATTTTCCACGGAAGTAAGAGCAGGTTCTGCAAATGGATTTTTGGAGGTCTGGGTGGGGAGCTCTCACTGAGTCTCCTAGATCTCTGTGTGGTATCTTTATATCATAAACAATGATGGAAAAGGAAGGATTTTTGTTTCAAGTGTCAGGAAATTAGATTCATTGTTTTTTAACCCTAATGTTCTCAACAGAATTGAACAATAAAATGACATGTGACATCTTGGAATGCAAAGAAACCAGAGACTCTCAGATAAATACCCATAGGTCAAGCAAAAACTCAGAGTGGAAGCTGTTTTCTCAGATTCCTTCTTCTGTCCATAGGGGCCTCATTCTTACACCTCCATCCATCACTGTTGCTGGGTGTGTCATGTCCATGTCGTGAAACAGCTCTTGGCTACTGACATGTGGTATTGACATGACACCCTAACAGTCATTCCACTAATCCAACTCCACAGCTCATTCAGACTCTGCTGTTTGTGCCGGGTCCTTAGGGAGGGATGTAAAAGTGAACAAGACACACCTCACTCTTGGGTCGGTGGTTCTAGAAGTGCACTGCTGCTTTGCCTGTGTATCTTCAGTGCTGTATAAGGGAGGGGTACCCTGCTGGGGACGGGGAGACTGGAGGTGATCACACAGCACTGAGCTCCTCTGGTCTCGAGGATTGGGGACCTTATCTCCTCAGAAAAGGTCATGTGCAAGAATGGAGCACATGCAATTTGCTATCAGAGAGATCTGGTTCTGAATTATGGCCCAAAGGGTCTGATGTCTCCTACATGACATGACACACGGGAAGCACATCTGCACCTGCCCATGGGAGATGTCCAGTAATGTCAGTTTTCTTCTTCTTTTCTCCCTCCCATTCCCATACCAACTCTCCATTCTTACCCCGAGAGCCCACTCCTGAAACTCTGAATTCAGGTCCCCAGGAGATCATGCCAAAAGCAATTTGCTCACTCAACACATGTTTCTTGGATACTGACTCCATGCGGGCACTGCACTGAGTGCTGGCAGCTCATGGGGTATGCATTCTAGGATAAGAACACAAGTAAAACAAACAGTAAATGCACACACAGATCCAGGAAAAGGGGAGCTAGACAGAGTGAAGCTTTAGAGCAGTGGTTCCCAACCTTTTTGGCATCAGGGACCAGCTTTATGGAGACAGTTTTTCCATGGACCAGGAGCAGCAGGCAGGGAGGGAATCATTAGGCATTAGAATCTCATAAGGGGCACACAACCTAGATCCTTCACATGCACAGTTCACAATAGGGTTCAGGCTCTTGTGAGAACCTAATGCCACTGCTGATCTGACAGAAGGCGGTGCTCCACTTGCCTGCTACTCAGCTCTTGCTGTGCACAGCTTGGTTCCTGACAGGCTATAGATGGGTACTGGTCTGCAGCCCAGGGGTTGGAGACCCCTGCTCCAGAGCACCATTCAAATAAACTCAGAGAAGGCCTGCCTGCCCTCCAAGCAGAAACCTGCGTGTGAAGAGATATCAAGTTGTGGGGAGGTCAGGAGAGCCTTGTTGAAGGAGAGGACCTACCCTGGTGAGGTCAAGAAGCAGCAAGAGATGTGAAACCAAGCATGGGCCAAGGAAAGGAAGAGCAGGAACAGTCCTGAGGGGAGCACTGGTGGAGACCAGACCATAAGGACCATCTACATCAGGAATGGAGTTGGGTTTCATTTGGAATATGACGGAAACTGTGGGAGATTTGGAGTAGGGAACAAAAGTGACAGACATCTTAGGTGTCACTCTGATGGTTGTGTGGGACACGAGTGGAGGAAGACAAACAGTAGGAAGCAGCGACACCTCCATAAGACGTGCCTGGAGTGGGAACAGGGAGGCCATAAGTGGGGAATCTGGGAGTGCATCCAGGGGACAGCCACAAGATCTGCTGGTGGGCCAGATGTGTATGCCAAGCTGCAGTATGAGGTTGAGCAGCTGTGTGAGGGTGGTGAGGTAGAGAAGATTGAAGCCAGGAGTCCTCTGTGTGGGCACGCTTGTGTGGAGACACCCAAGTGGACACGGGTATATGCAGTGGAGGCATGCATCTGGAATGGAACAGAGCCAAGGTTGGAGAGACCAATTTGGAAGTTTGAACCTGAGCCTGGACCCAGCAGTGTCCCTGCAGGTGGGGAGGGAAGAGATCAATCATTGGGAAGAGGATTCAGTGTAGAAGACTAAGCAACTTCCGCCAAGGAGCGACAGAGAAAACGCAATTCTGAAGCTCCTGGTGGCGAATGAGTAGGGGTCCCAAGGGAAGGGAGAAAGAATTGTAGACATGCATGTCCTAAGGGAAGGGAGAAAGGAGTGTAGATATGCATGTCCTGAGGGAAGGGACAGAGGAGTTTAGACATGGATATCCTAAGGGAAGGGAAAGAGGGGTGTAGACCTCCAGAGAAGGACCTGAGGGCTGGCCACCTTCCTCTGGGTTTAGACATGCAAGGGTGATTGGGGGAGAGATTTAGCACATTTATGTCCCACTGAGAATGATTCTGATGACACGAGACAGTGGAGCTCCTTTGAGTAGAGGGGGACCAGTGTTCCTCTTCCAACTGGAAATTGGTCTTAACAAGAAATAGAGCTGTTGACCCTTCTCAATGGGAACTGTAGATGTCGAGGGGTAAGTCCACAGAGGTTGATGGATCTGGTAGGTGGAGTTCTCTCCTGTTCATCTCCTCAGTGAAGGAGAGTCGAATGTGAGGATAGGGGTGATGCTGGAGCTAGAAGAGATAGGAGACGCTATGGGGGAGGGGAGAGTCAACCTGGGGGGTGCAGAGGAGCGGCCTGCATGCTCGAAGTAACCTAAGATCCATGTCGCCCACTTGGCTTAGGACCAGCAAGCAGTGATCTTCAAGCACTCAGCTGCCCAGTGCAGGCTAGGGAGGACTCCTTCCAGAGGATGGAGATGAGGGTAGAGAAAGGCAGATGTCATGTGGTCTCATGAAATTTCTGAGGGCAGGACATCCATGGACATCAAGTGACAAACATCATGTGCAGAAGAGGACACCTGTGATCTTCTTTGCAAAATTATTGGAGACAGAAAATTGTTGTAGGGTTCTTTCTCTTTTTATGTTGTTACCAGCAACGCGAGCCACATTTTCCACTAGATTTCTCCTTTTATTCAAATGGCATAGCCCTTTCTTCCACATCCTCTCCATATCTGCCTCATCTTTTGTTTACAGTGCTGGATATAATGAATTCTTTGAACCATATGCTCCACGTAGCATGATCTTTGCTCAAGGACTCTCAAGAGCTCCTGGGGTCTTCAGAAAGGCTGGGGACTGTGGTTGGGCCACCAACTGTGACAGATTTTAGTGTCATCATCAGCAGGAGGACATGCAGTTCCAGCCTCTTGGAATCTGTCCCAGCACGATGAATCACTGGGAAGGCACAACCCTCACCCTAACTCCCTCTGCAAATAAACCTCAGAAGCCCATCTGCTGGTGACCTGGGTAGCAATATGACCAGGTGCTTCTCTATCTGTGGCTCCCAACCAGGGGTCCTCCCAGCCTTGGAAATCTTTAAGCAGGAATAGGTTTTATTACCACTTCTAGAACTGCCTTTTGAAGTTCTGGAAACATCCAGTTTTCTAATAAAAAGTCACTCAATATTTATGGCTATGATTTCTTGCTTTCCTTTCTCCTCATATCTTCCGACTGAGAAACAGCAGTGCTTCTCCAGCTGACAATTGATTTCATGGTGGGATCATGATCTGGTCATGTTAGAAATTTCCCCCACAGCATCTGAGGCCATCCTTGAAGATGACTCTCTGTTATGAAAACTTGTTAGCAGGTGGCAAAAATGCTATGACCAACACCCTAGCGACATGGGGCGCCTCCTTATTTCTCAGGAAAATAATCTTGGGTGACTGTTTACTTTTCCTCACTTTGTAAGTAAAGAGGCTGATGCTATTGAGGTTAAGTAAATTGACCAACAAGGTCAACGCAACTAGTAAGTGACAGAACTTGAACGCAGGGATGCCTGACTCTATTAATCTGTTTTCCATTTCACCACATTGTCTCACCAAGATTTCACTAACAATATGACTAAGCAGCTGTCCTTGAAACTTTACCTTTTTGTTGTGTCTACCTATGTTCGTGCAGAATTAGAATTAATCATGTTTCATCTTTATAGGGAATGAATGGAAAAGATGGATTACCAGGTGCTCAGGTATGGAAAATATTGTTTAAAATAAAAGTTCACTGCATCTGGAATACCTACCATCACGTAGGTCAATCAGATTGATGAAAGCCTTGGCAAGTGGTGATGTCAGTGTTACATCTATTTTTCAGGGCATTGCAGGCAAGCCTGGAGACAGAGGTCCCAAAGGAGAACGTGTATGTATACTGCTGTCGTGACTGTTTTTCAGGTCTGTTACAACTATCCTGTCGTTTGGGTTCACAGTTGTGTATATAGACCCCTACAAACCTCTCAGTAAGAAAAGGCTGGGTGGGCTGTCTGTGATCTGAGAGCCCCACTAGACATGAAATATGACCGATAAAGGACCCAGAGCAGGTGACACGGCAGGTAAACCTGTATGACCAGCTTCTGCACAAAGCCAAGTCCACTTCCCTCTTCGAGCTTGGAAAGCTGTCATCATCCTCCTGCCTCAGATATGCACCCCTACTGTGTGACATCACCCACATTCTTTTTTGCCTGGAGCTGAGTTTCTCAGCCTCAGTCCTGGGGATATTTGGGGGCAGGTAACTCTGTTGTGGTGGCTGCTTTCTGAGTGGTGGAATGCTTGCAGCACCGCTGGCCTCCGCGTACAGCTGTGGCAACCAAATGTGCCTCTCGGGGAACAAAATCCCCCTTTTAGAAACACTGGCCTCCAGGAAGTCTTGGTGGTAGGAAGAAGTCTTGGTGGTAGGGGGTAGAAATGGAAAGAAATGGATGCATAGTGAAGCTATGGGCAACCTAGTTACCCTGCATGCTACTGTCTGAATTCCTCGGGTTGCTGTTGTTGCTGCTGCAACTTCCCAGAAGTTTCTTTAATAAACCTTAATGCTTTCCAGTAGGATTGGGGTCACGTGGCTGTGGGGGTTCCTCAGGAATGTTACTCAGGGCTGTTTCCTCAGGGACTGTGACTATGTGTGAGGAGGGCACGTGTCTGTCTGCATACGGTGTTTATGTGCTCATTTTTATTTGTTATTGCACATATAATTCCCAATAACTGAAGGAAATGTGAAAATAAAGATAATATAAATTAAAATAGAAAGAAAAAAATCCACTTCATTCCCCTTCACAGAGACGAGCACTTTGGTATTTTGGGCAGATTTCCATCTCTCTCACTCATATGCAAAATATACACATATGTGGGTAACAATATAAATAAATACATGCTTTTCCAAAGATGAACTTTTACTGTCTTGGAAATGACTTTTTTTCATACAACAATACATAATCATCTTTCTCTGCCAGTAACTATATATCTACATCTGTCTTTTAATTGCTGTATGTTATTCTACTGTTAGAATAGACCTCATTCCACTTACCTCCCCTTTTTCTGGGCAGATTCTTTCCAGTTTTTGTAATAAACATCACTACAGTGAACATCTTTGTACCTAACTTATAAAATAGTTTTTATATGTTAAAGATTGCATTTATTTTGCACATGATCACAGTATTGATCATTGATCAAAGTGTGCTAGTATCTTTTTTTAAATCATCTTGGAAACTTCTCCAAATGTGAGCCAGGTTGACAGACCTATATGGAGATGTGTTTTTGTAACTAAGACAACAGCATTGATATTAGGCCCAACTGCTTTTATTTCTTTCTACATGACTTCTTTTCTTTTCTTTTCTTTTCTTTTTTTTCTCCAGAGGTAAGAAAGCAGGAGTTTCTTAAGCAGACAAAAAAGCTCTCAAGTGATAGGGGACCTGAAAGAGGGTTGCCTGTGGCTTCTTTCTATATGTCTTCATAGTCCATGTTCACATGGATCTCTATAAATGTCCACTTATTGTCATTATTTTTTAAATCAAGAGAAATAGAGTTTGACCTTTTGCCAAGGAGACACATGGCAACTTCAAGCACCATTCCAACATATTGAGTGTGAACATCACCTCCTGGAATTGTGTGACTGAATATTTAAAAACCTATGACTGAAACATCTGCCACAATAAACCACCTCTCTCTCCCTCTCTCTCTCTTCCTCTCTCTCTCTCTCTCTCTCTCTCTCTCTCTGTCATACAAACATACACAGCAGTAGACAGATTGCAGGATAAAAGACAACATGAAGGAAACTCCATGAAGGAGTTAGACTCATCAAATGTAATATTTTCCTAATTGATGTGGCATCTTACTCAGCAAATTATCTCCTAGTTCATTTATGCCACTGGGTAAATAATCTCAGCAGCCACCCGCCTCCCCGGTTATCTCTCAGAACCTTTCAAAGGCTCTGCTTTCTCACTTCTGTGTACTGTATATATTTAGAACACAACGACCATGCTCACAAGCAAGCCCACACATGCACACATGTATACACATGCATGTACACATGTATGACATATGCACACATTCGTGCCTACATACATGCATGCAATGCACACGTGTATACACATGCAGACATGTACACATGTGCATGCGTGCATGCACACACGTAGAACACAAGTACAGAAGGCAAACCCAAAGAGTTTGATAAAGACCAAACAGGAGAAAGTGGAGTGGGGAGTACACATGATTTAGGAGCAGTTTTGAGTGTCCTGGGGTTCTATTGAGTGAAGAATCTCAGTGATGAGGTCCTCTGGGCAAGCTTCTTCTATGATTGCAAAGGAGACCCAGGCCTTGGGTGACACTGGTGCCAACTGTCCAAGGCACCCTCTGGTAGACTGGCACTTGCAGCCATGCACATGTGGAGAGCTGCCTGGGTGCCAGCACTGCTCCCACACTTCGCCTGGGTTCGTTTGCATGTTTCTCAATATTGTCCTGCTCAGTGTAGTGTGCATATCCACACTTGCAGGAGAAGTGGGAGGAACAGCGTTCAAGTCACCACCTGCAGTCCCACAGCACACTTTCTAGTGTGGACTTAGACTCTCTGCTCTCAGCCATGCTGCTGTGGCTCTAGGAGGGAGTATTCTCTATTATCATTATGTTTTCCTTAACAGGGTGATCAGGGAATTCCAGGAGACCGAGGCCCACAGGGTGAACGGGGAAAGCCAGGGCTTGCTGGCACCAAGGGGGCCATAGGACCTGTGGGCCCACCGGGGACTAAGGGCTCCGTGGGAACCCCTGGCCACCCAGGCCCGCCAGGCTCTCCAGGCATCCCCGGCACTCTGGTAAGTAGTGTGAAGAGCTTCAGGGCTCCTGGCTCTTGTTGACTGTGGAGCCCTCTACAGCAAAAGCAGTGATGATGCCTTTTCAATAGACAGAACAGACCTAAGCTGGTCTCCTTAAGGGTCATGACAGGGGTTTACATCATGTGCTGGACTCTGTGCTGTTTTCCTGCTGAACATGCCTTGTTGGGTCTCACAACCCACCTGGAATCACAGGGGTCCTGGAATCACACCTGCCAAGATGCAGAAGCTGGCAACTGACTTGCCCCACGTCATGGGGTTATTAGGTAGGCCAGACCCAAGGCTGGGGGAATCCAAAATTATGCTCTTAAAACACAGGAACTATCTAGAATGTCTCCTCACACTGCACTGAAGCCACACACATCTGCTTCACATTGCTGTGCAACATGTCTGTTTCATATTCTATTCTCCTGAAGGTCAGAACCGCAGATCTGCCCTGAGTAGTGCTTTGAGGTAGAAACCACTTAGGCCCAGTGTGCCCAGTGAGAATGCCGACGTCTCTGTTTTCATCCTCGGGAGGCATGGGCGGGCAGCCTCAGAAGAATTTCATCTGAAGATATCCACGTAGGGAAGAAGGAGGACTCTGAGTGAAGTGAGCAGTGACAGATCACCTTCCAGAGCAGAGCCTCGTATTCCTGCAATTGCCACGTGGCTTTATTTTTACCTACGCTTCTTAAACTTGAATAAAGCCTTGAATTTCCAGTGCTGTGTCAGTAATCAACATTAGATGCATTAATTCAAGTTCATTTGTCTCCTATGCAGTGAAAATAATGAAATGGGGCATTTTTAGAACTATCCCGTCCTTCAGAAATCATCACTTTATGAGTCCATCACACTGAAGTTTTTCTGATTCGAAATAAGTTTGTTGTTACAAATGAACTAGCATCATTTATGTTAGGAAATTCCACAACAACAGTTTTATCACATACCTAGGCACAGACAGGATGGAGGAGTTTCCAGGAAGGATGGTGATGAACTTTCACAAATTCAGGCTCACTGTCTAATTATAGAGAGGTGCTGAGGCCACACGCAGGCTGGAAATCACATTTCCACAGAGCTCCCAATGTTCTCATCTGACCACGTCCATTATCGTCTTTGTTTGTGTAGACATCTCAAAGTGAATAGTTAGCCCATGGGATGACTCTCTGTATCACAGCCTCTGACCTGTGTCCCACGGTTGTTAATGTCACACGTGTACCCCTGGATGATAACACCAAATACAAAGAAGAGTAACAAAATACTGTGAAATCCTGACCCTCGTGAAAAATAATAGCTCCCGTTTGAAAATGGCTAGGCACCACAGCAAAACAATACTACTATAAATGTTATGCTCTTTGTCAAATGCATGTGGATTTACTTGTCAAGAGGTTAAAATTCAACTGACATCATTGACCTACTTCCTTCTACCAGGTCCCTTAAGCCTTTTCTATTAAGAAAGGAAAATTGTTCAATACATATATGCTTGCAATGTGTAGATTACAGGATAAACTTTATCATGAAGTAGATAAAACTCAGTAAATGTTCTGCCATGAATAAAACATTTTTAGAAATAATCCAGCATACTTGGAGTTCCCTTCCAGGTTCTCTTTCTTTGAGGATACCTTTTACCAATTGGATACTTGCCAATGTCTGGGGATTGGTTATAAGTTCGATAGTAATTGGGATACTAACGTCATGAGAACACTGTTTACATTCCTTAACTTTATAAGATGATATAACAGGAAATGTCTTTCCCACTTTTAAAGTCAAGTCACATCTCTCCACTCAATAGGAAGCATGTTGATATCACTGGTTGTAATTCCAGCCACAGCTTTTAAAGCAATTATGCACTTCAACTTATTGCTAAAAGGATCAGAACAAAAGATCTGTGTTGCCCAAAATAGTCAATTGCTAAAAGCAATTTGCTTGATCAATGAGTCTCTATAGAAGTTTCAAATGTGCTTATCAACTCAACATTTCCACTCTTTATTCATTTGCGATATTCTATTTGTTTTGTTTTTTTTTCCTTTCTTTAGGCTGATGCAGTTTCATTTGAAGAAATAAAGAAGTATATTAATCAAGAGGTCCTTAGGATTTTTGAAGGTGAGGCTTGGTGAATATCATTTCTGAGGTTTGCACTGAAGCCCATCACTGTGGGGAACCTTTTCAGCAACATTCTCAAAAGACAGCCATGCAATGACCAGCTTAAGAGGCAGCCCATTTGGCAAGGGGTTGGCTCTGTGTGACAGAAAATTCTTCCTTACACTAAGGTAAATTTTGCCTCCCTGGGACATCCTCTCATCGTCCTGGTCTATGAACAACACAGATGAAGTATTTTCTATTCACACGATGACCTCTGAGTGTTTTCGGTATCCAGCACACTCACCCTTAGTTCTCTCTCCTGAGAGTGAATGTGTCCATATCCTCCCCATTTGTCACCTCAAGAAGTGTTTTGCTTAAAACTGACTCTCGTTTATCCAGGAGTATTTTGATCAAGGCAGAGTGCGGTGTCTTTTGATTAAGCCAGGGACGGCCAACCATAGCCCACCAGTCAAGTCCGCAAGCCACCTGATGTTGTGTGACCCACAAGCTTAGAGTGGCTTTTGCTTTTTGGGGAGGCAAAGAGGAAGTCACGTTTTTTATGTTTTTTAAAAATTAAAAGATTCTTTTGTGATATGTGAGAATGATCTGGAATTCTGATTTGTTTCTGTAAATGAAGTGTGCTCACGCCTTTACATCCTCTCTCTTGGTTATCACACAACATGGCAGGAAGATTACAGTCTGCAAAGACTGATGTTGTTATTCTCTGGCCCTTGCAGAGAAAGTCTTCTGACCCCTGCTGTAGGCACTCAATAGTTCAGCCTAAGATAGTATTGCCTCCTTTTTTGTTTTGTTTTTGTTATAAAGCATTTATATGATACTGCTGACTCATTCTGAGTTTTCAGTTAACTAACAGCCCTGGGTCTTCCTTGTGCAAACATATTTTTTTTAGAGTTGTGGGATACAAGTGAGGATTTACTATATAAGAAGGTTGCATGCAGTTGAAGTTTCTAGTAGGCCTTCTCTCCCTACGATAGTGGACCAAGTACCCAGTATGTTGCCACATGTCATCTCCTTCCTCCCTCTCTCCCTCCCCTAACAGTGTCTAGCTTCTGCTGGTCCCACCTTTGTGCTGATGTGACCAGTATCCAGGGCCCACTTATGAGTAAGAACATGTGGTATTCAGTTCTTTGTTTCTGTGTTAGTTTATTTAGTATTATGGTCTCTAGCTGCATCCAAGTTGCTGAGAAGGCCATGATTTTGTTCTTCTTTATGGCTACATAATATTCTATCGCATGTATATGCCACATTTTCTTTATCCAGTCCATTTTCGACGGGCATCTCAGTTGATTCCATGTTTTTGTTATTGTGAATAGTCCTGCAATAAACATGTATATGCAGGTGACTTTTTGGTAGAGCGATTCATGCTCCTCTGGGTATATTCCCAGGAAAGGGATTACTGGATCACATGGAAACTCAATTTTTTATTTTTTGAGAAATCACTACACTGCTTTCCACAAAGGTTGAACAAGCTTACATTCCCACCAACAGTGTAGAAGTGTGCCCTTTTCTCTACAGCCATGCCAGCAGCAGTTGTTTTTTTCACTTATTAATGATATCCATCCTCACCAGAGTTAGGTGGTATCTCGTTTTAGTTTTGATTTGCATTTCTCTGATGAATAGTGAGACTGAGCATTTTTTCATATGTTTATTGGCTGCTTGTATGTCATCCTTTGGGAACTGTCTGTTCGTGTCCTTTGCCCACTTTTTAATGGGGTTGTTTGTATTTTTTCCTTTCAGTTTGTTCGAGTTCCTTGTAGCTCCTAGATGTCAGGCCTTTGTCAGATGCATAGCTTGCAAATATTTTTTCCCATTCGGGGGATTTTCTCTTTACTCTTTTGATGGTTTCTTTTGCTCTCCAAAACTTTTCAGTTTGATAAAGTCCCACCAGTCTATCCTAGCTTTTGTTTAATTTGCTTTTGAGGACATGACCATGAATTCATTGCCTACTCTGATATCCAGGAGGGTGTTCCCTATGTTTTCTTCTAAGATGCATATAGTTTGAGGTTTTACATTTAAGTCCTTGATCTATTTTGAGTTAATTTTTGTATATGGCAGTGTGTAGGAGTCCAGTTTCATACTTCTGCTTGTGGCTAGCCAGTTTTCCGACCACCATTTGCTAAGTATGGTTTCCTTTCCACAACGTTTGTTATAGATGGCTTTGTCAAAGATGAGTTGGTCGAGGGATGGTGTTTTTATTTCCGGTTTCTCTGTCGTGTGCTATTGATCAATATGCCAATTCCTATGCCAATACCATGCCATTTCTCTGTCATGTGCTATTGATCTATATGCCAATTCCTATGCCAATACCATGCCATCTTGGTTAGTTTAAAGTCTGGAATTGTGATGCATCCAACTTTGTTCCTTTTGCTGAGGATTGCTTTAGCTGTGCTCTTTTTTTGCTATCATATGAATTTCTATATTGTCTTTTCTAGGTCTGTCAAAAATGATGTCAGCAATTTGATAGAGATTACATTGAATCTATAGATTGCCTTGGGTAGGATGGACATCTTTATAGTATTGATTCTTCCAGTTCATGCACATGGGATGTTTTTCCATTTGTTTGCATCATTCTTGATTTCTTTGAGTAGAGTTTTTGTAGTTTTCTTTATAAAGATCTTTTACTTACCTGGTTAGGTGGATGCCAAGTTATTTTCTGTGTGTGTGTGTGTGTGTGTGTGTGTGTGTGTGTGTGTGTGTGTGTGTCTATTGTGAATGGAATTGTGTTTTTTATTTGGTTCTCAGACTTCTTGTTGTTGGTGTATAGAAATGCAACTGTCTTTTGTGCATTTATTTTACAAGGTTGTTTATCAGTGTGAGGAAGTGTTTGACAGACTCTCTAGGGTTTTCTAGGTATAGAATCATAACATCCATAAAGAGGGAGAAGTGAACTTTCTCTTTTCCTATTTGGACACCCATGATTTCCCGTTCCTGTCTGATTGCTCTGGCTAGGACTTCCGGTACTCTGCCGAATAGGATGGGTGAGCGTGGCCATTCTTGTCTCATTCTGGTTCTTAGAGGGAATATTTCCAGCTTCTGCCCACTAAGCATGAGACTGGCTGTGCAAAAAATTTTAAGTGAGGTGTTTCTCATCACAGATTGTGTGTTCATTTTTAAAATCTAAGTGTGTGATTTTATGCCTCTTCTTACGAGTTTCAAATGATTCATGTCCAGACCTTGTTCCAACCTGAAGATTTCTTGTGAAATGCTGTTTCTTGCAGGCAAGATGGCTGACCCTCTAACTCCATGTCATCTCTAATTTTATAAGCATGTCATCATTCTAATTACTGAGAGGAATGTGGAATAAAAAGCAAGAGTCAAGGATGAGGCCTTTCTAAATGCCATTGGACTCATTCTGTCCACTGGTGGACTCTGAATCCATTTAGTTGTCCTAAGATTCACCCTATTTTTTTCCACTCACAAAGATACACATGATTTTGTCAAATAATTTTCTAAAACCAAGATCACTCTAAAGATAAGTGGACATGGCTTGTCTTTGACAAATAAATCTACACATGCTCTTGTGGCCCCTACTATCTTTGCTCAGCATCCATAAGGCAAAAATAGGTTGTGAAATTTTGTAAGGACTAAGATTAAAGGAGGCCCAAGTCCATCTTGAGTCCGTCTGCTGCAAACATGGAACCAGCTACTCTCCAAAGAGCCCTTATTATTTTAAATAATAATTAGTCTTAGAGTCTGGGCTTAGTAGTTCATGCCTGTAATCCCAGAGCTTTGGGAGGCAGAGGTAGGAGGATCACCTGAGGCCAGGAGGATGAGGCTGCAGTGAGCTATGATCATACCATTGCACTCTAGCCTGGATGATAGAGTGAGATAGAATGTCTCTAAATATATATATATATATGTTTCTCTCTCTCTCTCTCTCTCCCTCTCCATATAAATATATACATATATGTATATATATATAAAATGACATCTCTCCCACTGCCCCTGTCAGTCTCTTCCCACCTCGCCAGGTCCAATGAGTGGCAGCTGAAAATGTGTTTCGGAGTCTCTCTGGACTTGGAGACTCCACTTGTGATCTCCCTCCGCCATCTCTGTTGGCACCAGCCCAGCAAGACTGTCTTCTCCCAGACATAATTACACTTGAAACCCAGAGTTAGCTATTTAGCACTCAAGTTCATTTGTTTCAAGATCATTTCAATTCAGTCCTCTTGATTTTCCACTCAGAAGTCACCTTTTCTGTGGCTTCTGAGCACCATTAACAAAAAAGAAAAACTCCATTTTCACAAATCGTAGAGCTCCGAGGTCACAACTCCCATCTGCAGAAAGCGTTCTCTCTAAAAGCAGAGATTAACCGTCACGTGTGGCTGCAGCTGCAGGAACGTGTCCAGACAGTCCAGACCACAGTTAACAGCACCCACCCGCTTCCCTCTCTTAGTGCTTCCACAGAGACAGAGTCGAGGAAGGCCACTCCCATCTCTGCCCTGTGCACCCTGCCTTGGGGACCCTCCTTTCCCTGCAGCAAGTCAGGGACAGTCAGGGGTGCTGGAGAGGTCTTTGGGAGGTCCTACAGGCCCACTGTCAACCCAGCATCCAGATCCGAGCCTCTTGTGAAACTAAACCAGGACTCAGACTTTGAACTCTGCTTATGGGGCCTTCCAACCCCCTTGGGAGATTCCCAGTGACTCAGATGATGGAGCTCACACCGTGGGCTACCTTCCAGGTCTCCCAGGCCCCCTCCCACGTCCTGATGTCCTTTCCCAAGCCTAACCATGGTAGAAGGAATCTTTCCACCAATCCCAAGTCTGGGTTCCCAGTGGACCACAATGCACAAATATATACCCACTCCAAAGTTCAATTAAATTCCCAGTTTGATTGACCAACAGGCCAATTCCTTTTGTGAGTACAGTGACCACACAGAGCCAGGACAGATGCCGCCTGTGTGTCTTGGCTTGGCATCTTCTGACATTTTGAGGTTTCTGGCATTTTGTTTCTGCCTGCCATGCTGCCCACACGTCAGGGTCTCGTTGATCTGAGAAGCTCAGTTTCTGTTGTTACGCCTTCCCATATGTGTACACTTGGAGAACCACATGGACATACAGACCCATGCAGAAATGTATACAAAGGTCAGGTTCCCTCAGCTTAAAGCAAACTTGGGCACAGCATGGCCCCCTCTGCAGCTACGGGAGATGAAGTTAGGATAAGTGTCCCTGGACAGCATTTCTGAAAGTCCCCTTCTCGGTTTTTCATGGGTATACTTCCTACACATGTATGGGTGTGTGAATACATGTCACCCTGCTCTTGTTTTGAGGTGGTAGCACCTTCTTTTGCCTCTCTACAAAGAAGATATTAATGTATATATGCCCATACGTGGGTGTATATCCACATCATCCAATAAATGCCCATCACTGCAGATGCAGAGATGGAGAGTTTTAGAAAACGTTTTCTACCACGTAGTCTGTTTCTTCCAACTTGCTTCTTTCAATTTCTTCACTTGGGCCTCTGCCATCTGGTTGACAGAATTCCCCTGTGCCTAGGAGTCCCTGGCTGCTATCATGGGTGAGAGCAGGTTCTGCAGGTGGAGTGGAAGCTTTGAGAAAACAAAGAGGCCTATGCCCATGAGCTCCACCATGAGTGGCCTGAGGGCTTCCTGCGGAAGGGACGTTTTGCCTTGGCATCTCCAAGTCTCTCCTCTCGGTCTGGTTGGGTTCCCCAGCGGAGTCACGTCCCTTTCCAGCTGTTTGCCAGCTGGACGCTGAGCTGCAAATACACATTGATCCTCCTAGTTCTCACTGTGGGAGGCCGAGTCTCAGCAGGCCTGGCATCCTCACTGCAGAGATGGACTGTTCGTTTTCTCAGATAAGTAACCGTTCAGGCTTCCAGGATTGGGAGTGGTGTCCATAGAGGAATTCTGAAGATGACTTCTCAGACTGACTCTCCAGGAATGCTCCTTATTTTGGCCTCCAGTCCCTGCAGCCCCACTTCTACAGATAACTCATGCTGACAAGTTCTGAGCCTCTTGGGGACCTTGTGGCTTCAGTCAGGTTATTCTTCTGCTTCTAGTGAGAGAGTTAGGTTTTCTTGAGTTTCCTAAGTCATGGTCACTCAGCCATCTGAAGTGTTGTTGTTGGTGTTATACATTTAAAAAGAGCATCTTGCTCTTGTTTCATGGGGATTCAGGAGAGGTGACAGCAGATGCCTGTGCTCAATCTTCACCAGTCACAACATTTCAAAGCACCATGCTCATCAAGGCAGCAGGGGACTGGGTCAGAGATTAATAAAGTGGTAACAACCTTTGGAACATAATGAACCACTAAATACATATGAATCTACCAAATGATCCTGTTGTATTAGCAGTTAAAATGAAGCTAGAATGTAATTATTAAAATATCACAGGAATTACTTTTCTGATCATTTAGCCCTTTAGGAGAGAACTGTATTTAATTTTGATTTTCACATTTAAGGGACACGTATGGGAAAGCCCAAGAATAATGGAACCCAAAAGTGATTTAAGAAACAGATTACCAGGGCTCTGAGTAAGAATGATTTAACTTGAAGGATAATAGGGAACATTATTGTCAAGTACATGACTGATTTTCCAAGAGAAATACTCATTAACTGCTCTCTGTTTCCATAATGGGATAACAAAATAAAACAAGCTGAAGATACACCAAGAAAATGAGTAATTAAACATTAAAATGGGCATTAGGAGAAAAAGATGAATTTCTCTCTTAGAAATATTTACAAATTCTATTCGTGAAATGGAAGGTAGTCATGGGCCAGATGACAACTGAATGTCCCTTCCTTCTCCAAAATATGCAGCTTATCACCACATGAATATTAATATCTGCATTATGTTAACAAGCCCTCCCCCGCCCCGACAAACTGTGGCTTAGCCCTTGGCAGGTGGAATTATGCAGGCTTCTGTCTGAACTCTTTAATTATTTGCCTCATTAGAAAGTCTAGCCAAAAACAGGTTAACTGACTAAAGATCCCAAGAAACAGAGGAGAGGCAATTAGGAATGCAGGCCTTTACAATTCATTTAGATGCTCAGAAACCAATTATTTTAAATTACAGTGCATTAGGGGAGAGCTCAGGAGAGGGAACTACTCTTACGCTAAATGTCTCTTTTTGAGTGGGCCTCAAATCTAGATGATTTGCAGCTAGAAGTAATTACTTAAAGCACAGTTCTGTTTTGCTAAAAACGTGAAAAACCACCCAAAGCAAAGTACTTGCAAACGAATTCATACATTAAAGAGTCAAAATCAGTATTGTGAATATTCATGTTTAGATGTTGAAGGTATTCAATGTTTCAAACTAAGAAAAATTGAACTGGAAAAAATACATCTTAAGTGCAATACAACAAATATATAAAGTTTCAAACTTTGATCATTAAATTTCATATTTATTATAAAACACTCAATTTATAATTTAATATAATAAAGATATTTACATGCCATATGATGATTTGCAAGACTCTGACTAGATATTAACTACCTATTTGATTTATTAAGTTACTGGAATGAAATATATAGTATTCACATCAACCAAACATCCCAATAGTGAGTCAGGTAGCAGAATTTTATCCGAAGGTGGTGACCAACAACCACTGTACTCCCATCCACCACCAAGACTCATCAAAGATCCTAGTTCTGCAGAATGGGAGCAGGGGGTGATTACTTCCTGGATAGTTACAGCTAATGTTCTGTATATGTTGAGGCCCTTCCTTAGTAATTCTATATGAAAAAATGTTTTTGTTTTACTTTCTTAAGCAATGTAAGGGCCTACATGGTATACAAATAATTTTTTAATTGAAAGTTCACAGGAAAATGGCCTTTACTCAGAAGTAAATTTACTCTTTATCAAAAAAACGTGTAAAACATACATGTATGTTAAGTAAACATTTCTTTGAACGTCAGCTAAATGAACTAAACTGAGTGAAAAGACTGGAGAAAATCGAAGTAACTGCTTAAAGGTCTGTATTACTTGGCCTCTGCTTTTTCTAATCAGCAGCAGTAGTTTCTAGTGTGTTGCTGTCTGTCATCTGGTCTTTGCTTACAAAATAAACAGTAATTTCATTAGTAAAAAAATTTTTCTAGAAGATTTGTCTGCACCAACCCCAGGCTGAATTTTTTACATTAAGAATTCATTTCTTATTACACGCTACATGTATCTTTGAAACCTTGGGTATAAGTTTGTTTTACAAATGAAATCATTTGAATTACTGAATTTGCTTTTTTTAAAGAAATTATGTGACGAGGAAAATAAAAAACAACGTGGTTAATTTTTGTCATGGCAAGGATATATTTTCTTTTAGTTCTCTATTTGAAATCTCATTATTTATATATTAGATTTTTAGGATGTGAGATATACAAAATATTAACAAACCAAGCAAGTTTAAATGAAGAATCCAATGATCGACTACATTTACAATGGATCTTGAATGAATTTATGATTTTTACCAAAATTAATTTCATATAGTCATAAAATATTGAGCATGATTTTGACATAAAATGTAATTACACAAGGGCCCATGTGGGATTAATAACCAAGAATTCAGTAACGGTAAGTGCAATCTTGGAGTGATTCAAAAGGTACTTCTATGATGGAATATCTGGTAATTATATTGGATAGTAGATTTCTACTCTGTTTACCAGAAGCTAATCTTATAAAAATACGGAGAGTAGTTCTTATTTAAATGATGATCTCTTCATAACTCCCAAATGAGAGCACTTAAACTGAGAAAGTATAAAATCTGCAATGCAGGATTCTGCTTACAAAGAATGTGTACTTAATTTAGTTAACAATACAGGGGGCGCCAAAAAATGTATGCACACTTTAAGTATGACGTTCACTCAAAAGATGACATTAATCAAATGAAGGCTAGTACCACCATACGCCAGGAAGGACAGTCAAAGAAAATCGTGGAAGCACAGTTGAGCAAACGTCACACTGCACATTGCTACCATAATTTAATTCAACTTCAAAAAGCAATACATAGATAACAACTCTTAAAATGTGACATTTTTGGCACCCCCTCTATATCTTATTTAAGAATTTATTTTCAAGTGAAAATTCTTACGTATATTTTCATATTTGTATTATTTGAACTTTATTTTCCAGATTCTTTCAATTCTGTGAGGTATTAGCATACCAGTTTTCCACAGTGTCAACTCACTTTCATCTGAAGGCTCTGTGACTTATTAATAAGTATCTAAAGAAAGCATATGCCACTGTGCCAACTATTAAAGCATTTCTGTGGCCCGATGACAGAGCCGACTTTGAGGAAGTACCTTTAGTTCATCCTTTCTTGTCCCTCTCGATACTCTCTTCAGGACCCACATGCACAGTGTTGGGCTCTAGGCAGTGTGTAGAATGAATAAAAGGCTAAATGACAATATGTTTCTTGAGAAGGGACCGTTGCTTGTCTAGGAAATGTTAAATCCATAAAGGTCACATCACCAATGCTTACAAAAGATCTTGTCATATTTATCAACATTTGAAACGTACTGGGTAACTTGTCAGTTTCTCATAACTTGTATTTCCTTCAAATATTTTCTCTGGGATCACAGAAGTGTACGGAATCTTTTTGTTGTTGTTGTTTTCACTGTCTATACTCAAAATTCTGAGAGTGGAGGCTCATTGGCATCAATGCTGAAGTTTTTTCTTTGGCCAAATTAGACATCTTTCCTACTAAAACCTTGACTGAATAAGGGACTCACTAACTAGACATCCAGCCAGAAAAAAATTACTAATTATAAGTGTTTTTAAATGAATAATAATAATAAAAGATTCTCTTTAAAAGTGAAAGGTGAGTTATTGACAAATCTCCATACTTGCCACTAAAGAGCTTAAACAGTGATATCTTGTAAGTAGGATACCAGTGGTTGTCTTTTCAGTACATGAACCTCTCTTTTATTTTATTTTTGAGTCAGTATCTCATTCTGTCACCTAAGCTGGAATGCAGTGGCACAGTCACTGCTCACTGCAATCTCAGACATCCTGCCTCAGTCTCCCAAGTAGCTGAGAATATACCACCATGCCTTGCTAATTTTTTGTAGAAACAAAGTCTTGCTATTTTGCCCAGGCTGGTCTCAAATTCCTGAGCTCAACTGATCCTCTTTTCTTGGCCTCCCAACATGCTGGAATTAAAGGCAGGAGTCACCACTCCTTACAGACCTCTCTTTTAATAATGCAGTTTTGTTCCAGAATAACAAGGGTCACATACTGTATGTCATCTCTTACTGCATGAGAAAATACCTCCAAACTTTAGTGGCTTAATCATTTATTACTTCACATTTTCTCTGGGTCAGGGCCTTGTGTTGCTTAGCTGTGTGGCTTTCAGGATTCATTAAGTTGTAGCTAGGTTCTCATTCAGGGCTGTGATCATCTGAAAGCTGGCCAGGGCCGTTGGGTCGTCATTCGGGGCTGTGATCATCTGAAGGCTAGACTGGGGCCGTTGGCACGTGACATCAGTTCCCCCTGCCTGGGTCTCTCCCAAGACTGGAGTGTCCTCACTCCAGGGCCACTGTCCCTCCCCAGGGCAATCTGAGAGAGAGAGCAACTAGGAAGCCACAGTGTCTTTCATGACCTTGTCCCTAGTTGCATGACTGTCAGTTCAACATTTTTCCTATTCATTAGAAATGAAAAGTCCAGCCCCCACTCAAAAACAGGGGAATTAGAGTCCACCTGGGAAGGAAGAATCAAAGAATTTGTAAACAGATTTTAAGTCACTACACATAACACTCACAACATCACTGAAAAGTGACTTGACATAATTATAAAAATTATTTTGGCATGTGAACCCAATTCTCTCCACAAGTCATCACCGGAGGTTAACTGAACTCCAGGTGAGTTTCCGTTCACCCACTGTGACATCTCAGGGGCACAAAGTCCTCAGACCCTCTGGCAGCACAGCTGGCCTGCATCTGTACTCACACAACTTGGTGTAATCAATTCTATTTGTCTAATCAAAAAACTCAGCAGTCAGACCAGCGGGTAAATTAGATGTGCTTAAATAGAATGCTAAATCCTTTTTCGGTTTAATTTCATGTAAAAAAAAAAAAAAAAAAAAACTTTTGAAAACTTGTGACATAAAATATCTCTATTCCATAATGTGTTGGGTTGTGTTTTTTTTTTCCCCCTTCATCCATGAAGAGAGGATGGCTGTGTTCCTGTCCCAGCTCAAGCTGCCAGCAGCAATGTTGGCAGCTCAGGCTCACGGGAGGCCCGGGCCACCAGGAAAGGACGGGTTGCCTGGGCCACCAGGAGACCCTGGACCCCAGGGTAAGTGTGAGTTGGCTTACTCATGTCTTGTCTCTCAGTATTCATAACTTACTCAACACAGTTAATGAAAAAGTTTATCTATGTAACATATAAAAATGGCTTCATATGAAATATCTTACTACATATTCTAGAAGGAGATGCTTAGTTACTACTACTTCAGTTTCAAAACTGACTGATAATCATTTGCTATTCTACATGTATTGTAGTAATAATACCGATTATAACAACAACAGCAGCAATGTGTGCTTATAACCATTGTGACCCAGGAATCTGACAGATTCTTATGCTTCCTTTAGGTGTAAGTCAAACAACAAGGTTCATCATCTTAGTATCTTAAAGAAACTAAGGAAAGAGTCTTAGGAGACTCAACTACAAATGGTCATTTAGTCCTCAAATATACTTTTAAGAAATTATAGAATATTTCTACTTCTAATAGAGTCTGTGGATGATAACTTCCAAACTTTATAGAGTTCATCTTATGATTTCTAAAATTTTAAAAACCAAACGTTGTTTATATTTTTAAAAACATTGTTTCATAAATGACAACAAGAGACATCACCTTAAATAAAGAGGAACTAGATTACTCTGGCAAGGCCATTTTCTTGAAACATGGTCAGCAATCATCAACATGGCCAGACAGGTCCATGTCTAGAAGATTCACAAATCTGGCAAGGAAATATTAAATTTGGGGAGTACATACCTTGAAAGATAAGACCAGAGAAACTGCTTCTTATTGTGACTGTGGAGGAATCAAGTTCCTTCCTTGAAACCATCAAAAGCAGCTTGTATAAAGGAGAAGAGGAAATTAACACAAGAATTAAATAGGAACACAGTCCAAAATAATACATATGCAAGGAATTATTTTCCTTTCACTAGTTCACTCTTCTTCCTCCTTCCTTTCTACAACATTGAGCCTTACTTCCTGGAGGAAGTGTCCAAGATGGTTCCTGACCCTTTCCTGTCTGAGGGCAACACTGGTTCAGCCCCCAGCAAGTGTCTATTAGAACACTAACTTATAGCCATGATTGACAAGTTTTGAGTTTAGCTGGAACATTATAAAACAGCAACAGGAAAATCACTCCGGTTTTCTTAAGTTAAATGTACATTCTACCTTTCTCTTGGATCATAGAGAAGTTGGGCAGATGATTGAAGGAGAGAGAAAAGTGTAGAGTCGAATAGCCTCCCTGCTGTCCAGGAGAGGGCAGTGGAGTATCCACTTTCTTGAGCTGGTCTGTTCTGGAGTCAGAAGGCATGAGACTGGAATGAAGATCTTGAAAGCCCATCTGGCCGGGCTCGGTGGCTCAGCCTGTAATCCTGCGCCTTTGGGAAGCTGAGTTGAGTGGATTGCCTGAGCCCGCGGGTTCGAGACCCACCTGGGCAGGCGAGACCTCATCTCTACAATAAAATCAAAAAATCAGCCGGGCGTGGTAGCGCATGCCTGTAATTCCGGCTACTTGGAAGACTGAGGTGGAAGGATCGCTGGAGCCCAGCAGGTCGAGGCTGCGGTGGCCGGGAGCGGCCACTGCACTCCAGTCTGGGCGACAGAGTGAGACTCCAACTCAAAAAAAAAAAAAAGAAAGCCCATCTGAAGACGTATGAAGCCTCAAACCATATGAAGAATAAGCGCTATTGGTGGGAGTGTAAACTAGTACAACCTCTGGAAATTGGTATGGAGATTTCTCAGAGAACTAAACGTAGATCAACCATTTGGTCCAACAATCCCGCTACTTAGTATCTACCCAAAGAAAAGGAGGTCACTACACAAAAACACACACAATTTATAATTGCAAAGATGTCTAATCAACCTAAGTGCCCACCAACTGCTCAGTAGATAATGAAAATGTGGTATATACGCTCCATGAAATACTATTCAGTCATTAAAAAAAGAATGAAATCATGGCTTTTATAGCAATTTGGAGAGGCTTGGAGAACATCATCCTAAGTGAACTTATGCAGGAACAGAACACCAAACACTACATGTTCTTACTTATAATCAGGAGCTAAACTAAGGATCTGCAAAGGCATAGAGAACAGTATAACGGACACTGAAAACTCAGAATAGGGAGGGGTAAAGGATGAAAAATCACCTGTCTGGGACAATGTACACAGATGGGGGTGGAGGGTACACTTAAAGTCCAGTCTTCTTCACCACCATGTAACGCATCCATGTAACCAAAAATCATGTGTTCCCCATAAGAAATTTAAAAACAATAATAAAAGAGACATTGAATGAGCATTTTAAAAAGAATAAGCTCTGTCAGCACCGACAGAACAACTCTGGACAGATCCTTCAGAGAGTGATTGAGAAGACAGGACCATGGGAAAGGTCATGGTCAAGGAACCAGCTCTGGGCCCGGGTCTGCTGTTCCGCTCAAGCCCTGGCTCCCAACACCCTTGTGACTGCGGGCATGCCCGTCTGCAGGGCTCCTGGTCAGAGGCAATTCTCAGTCAACAATCTCAGCGAAGCTTCTGGAAACAAGACCTCCACTCACCACATGCTTGCCCAGCAGTTTGCAAAAGATTTCTGTGGGGCTGCTCAGCTGTCATGCCTCAGAGATATTACGGGCTACTTGTACTCCTGACGGACTTTTGAGTGTAGTCCTTGAACTTGGAAGATTTCCCCCACGGGATCCCCAACTTTTTGAAAAACCACTAAAATTGTCAAAACTTTTGTCCCACCAGAGGGTTTCTGACAACAGATATATCTTGTCTACAACTCAGGAGTTGTCTCCTTAACCTTTCCATGATACCCTCTTTTCAGTATTTGTTAAATTTGCCAGAAATGCAGAAAAAAACTTGCAAAAAATGAAATTCACTTTTAAGAACTGTGTGTTCACAACCATGCTGTGCTGATAATCCTGTCTAGTGGCACAGAAACCCTACTGAAAAGAAGAATAGCAGCAGGCCGCTGATTTCTGTGCCCTCCAGGAATACAGGAAGAATGGAAGGGTTTTGGTAGATAAATAGGTATGGCACGCCTAGAAGAGAAATTTGTAGCTGCAGCCTCAAAGCTCTGCTCTGCTCCATTTAGAAGTTTTCTCAAAAAGGCAAGAAAAAAATGCATGTGAAACCACTACCTTTATAATCATGCACACCTTGAGCACTGTGGCAAAGTTAGTCCTCATGGCACGTAACTGAGGCTGAGAACCGGCCCAAATGGGTGACATAAGGCAGAAAGGAAAAGGAAACACAGCAGCTCAGTGTGACCCAGTACACTCCACCCGTTCATTCATTCTGTTTGATGGTGGCTCTTCTGAAGTTTCTGGATGAGATACACTTTGTTTTGTTTTTTCAGTGTCTATCAGGATAGCAATCCATTTTTTAATTAATTAATTAATTTATTTATTTATTTATTTATTTATTGAGTTGGAGTCTCACTCACTCAAGCTGGAGTGCAGTGGCATACTCACAGCCACCCCAGCATTGACCTGCTGGGCTCTAGCAATCCTTCCGCCTCAGCCTTCCAAGTAGCCAGAACTACAGGCACACGCTACCATGCCTGGCTAGTTTGGGATTTATTGTAGAGACGAGGTCTCGCCAAGTTGCCCGGGTGGGTCTCCACCCACGGACTCAGGCAATCCACTCGCCTCGGCCTCCCAAAGTGCTGAGATTACAGGCTGAGCCACTGATCCTGGCCCCATTTCATTTAAAATTAAGTGGTTTGAGGCTGGGCGCCATGGCTCACACTGTAATCCCAGAACTTCGGGAGGTCAAAGCAGAAGAAATTCTTGATCCTAGGAGCTTGAGATCAGCCTGGGATGCATAGTAAGATCTCGTCTCTACAAAAATAAAAATAAAATTAAGTGGCTTGGTTTGAAATGTGCACTACAGAATAAGTCCTTGGTTATCTTTAGGGAAGGACAAAATGTCAAGGGGTCTCGCGTTTCCTGTGGTGCTTCTGAGAAGGCAGGAGACATGTAGAAAACACGGAGAAGATCACAGGAGATTGTTAGTGTTGAAAGGAGAGGTGCTGTGCCTCCCAGGATCATGAAGGATTGTTGGGTCCTCTTTGAGCTCCTGATCTTCTTCCAGTGAGAAAGAAGACCATCATGATTCTGAGATGGGTCATCTCATTTGTAATTTTCCTGTTTCCAAAGGGGTAATTACTGATGTCTTTTTAAAATTCAAAAACCTTTCCAGACAGTTTGAGACCTCAGCTACCACTTGGGGTTTTGACGACTGCCTCTCCACTGTGCACCAAGAGGAGAACTTTCTGTGGAGTTCTGAGCACTTACCTGGGGTTGGCAGAGCAGGGCTCGTGGCTGGGCCTCTCATGCCTGAGCTAGAATGCGTTACGTGGGATCAAAGAAACCCTAAGAAACATGACCCATCTGGGTGCCCTGTAGGCACAGGAGGGTGAATTTCCCCAAAAGACCTCATCTTCTGGGGTGAGTCTCATGAGGAAAAATTATAAGGAAACTTCCCAGACATTGCTGATTCTCCATCCCATGGGAACCCCGAGAAATAGATGCACGCTCAGAGCCTTTTCACTTCAGAAAGAACCCTGCCTGTAGAGTTAGGAGGAAAAACCAAACACATTCATCCCGTGGCCGTCCATGGGTTTTAAAAGAGCAGCACTGGGAGTAGTTGTTCTTGTGGACTTTTGAAGTTTAGCTGTTACTGGTTTCTCATAAAAGAAAACCTTCTGTGCAAGGTCTACAGGGTGGTTCATGTGACTGACGGAGATCTGACCCATCACACTTTAGCAGGAGGGGCCTTTGGATACAAGAGGGCATGTGGGTGTCAGAGTGATTGACAGGTGTCACTGTCAATTCGGGGAGGCTGAACGACTTGTAAGGCCTAAGACCAGCTCCCCACATGAAGAATTTGTTGACGAAAGATGCCAAACTCTGTAAAATATTTTAAGCTGGTTTATTCTGGACAATTTGAGTGGCCTAGGCCCGTGACACCAATCCCCGGGCGGTCCTGAGAAACGTGACACCATGGTTATATACAGCTAAGGAGGACAGAAGTTAAATAAATCAATACGTGTGGAATTTTCACTGGTTCTGTCCAGAAAGGTGGGACATTTCCAAGCGGGGACCCAGAGGCTAAAGGTGAATTCAAAGACTTTCTGACTGTTGTGATAGTCGGCAATTTCAACATAGACTCGACTCTTTAGACAGTGTAGTTATCTGAAGAATTGTGAAAGCAGAAAAGGAAATGGGCAGCTGGAGAAAGATCAGGAAGTGAGTTTCTTGACATGTAGATGAAGTCTTATGGGTGATAGTCTTAAAGATGCCAGAGTCCCCAAAAGACAGCTTGAAAGGGTCATAAAATACTTTGATTTTCCTTGTTTCTCTGCCAGAGCCAGGTTGGAGAGTAAATTGCATTAAAAGTTAAGAATTTGGCAATGAAAAGAAAAAAGTCAGAGGTTAGTCATCAAATACCCCTGCTGAAATGCCGGCAGCAGCCCTCTCTGGCCTCCTCTGTCCACTACACATGCAGATGCAGACTTCAAACTCAAGAAGCATATCTCTGGAACAAGAAGCGAAATCTCCCTACTGGAAGAAAACACAGTTGACCACCCAGAGAACTGCACCATGCTCCAAGTCTCGTCAATGACCAGGCCTTCAGGATGCTTTCATTAGGGACACTGCCACTGTGTATATTTGCTTTCCTACATACTCCACAGTGATGTCAAACTGTCGTCCTGCATTTTGATGGTCTATGGAAACATATGTCTGTCTACAGATCAACCAGCCTCTTCCCAATGTAAAGCGAGGCCTGCCCTAGAAAAGGGGAACGCTGTTTCGACTTCATTAGCATTCCCACCAGAAGGTGTATTATGAAGCAATTATACAAGAAGATCCTGTGGCTTCAAGAGCCGTCATCCTGAGTGATCTTGGGACCATGGTAGGAAATTCACAAGTGGAAAGCACTCCTGTGCTTGTGCAATTCTCGGCTTCGTCTGTTAATAACAGGTAGTTATTCACCTAAAGAACTCAGAAGCGGGTACAAAAAATTGTTACATTTGGCAGGAGGAGGGTCAGCATTGTCCAAATTATTGTTTCTTGTTTTGTGAAATCACACGCACTGAAAATCCATGTGGACACCATTTCATTATATTATAATCCGAGAACTAAATTTAGTAGGTGGTTTTAACAGATATATTCTTCATTTGGAATGGTGTTACAGCCTTGTTAATCCTCTTGTTAATAAAAATTTCATATACCTTCAGTTATGATTCTTTCTTCCTCATTTTTCTAGCCTACGATCTTAAGTACTTACTGAGATAGCTCAAGGGTCAGCTTCACAGTCTTTCTGGAATAGTGAGACCCTGATTGAACTCTCAGATATACCTGAGGGAGTAAATGTTATCTCCCTCCATCCATTGTTTAAACAATGGATTTGGAAGGGTGCTTTCAAGTGACCCTACTTGCAGACTTTTTTCCTTATTGTTCACATATGTTAAATGAAAGTCACTTATATCAAAAAACCTGGACATATCTTAAATTTGAGTATATATCAACTTAGGATATCATGCCGCATGTTGAAACCTCTCCTCTCTCTAGGATCTGGAATTGTTTGGAATATCTTTAACCTTATTTTCAAATATAAATATGTGAAAATTTCCTGCTAGATATATTTTCAATGTACACTTTAAAATACGTTTTAACACATATTCCACTATTTTCACATTGATGGTCAGGTCGCACCTCTAAAGTGAAGAAACAACTGTGTGGTGATTATATTGCTGATGTTGTTTGTATAATAATGTGTACGAGCCAGGTGCAGTGTCTTCTTCCTATAATCCCAGCACTTTGGGAGGCCGAGGTGAGAGGATTGCCTGAGGCTACAGGTTAAACACCAGCCTGGGCAACTTGATGAGACCTCATCTCTACAATAAATCAAAAAATTAGCCAGACATGGTGGCACGTGCCTGCAGTTCTGGCTACTTGGAAGGATGAGGTGGAAGGATCGCCTGAGCCCAGCAGGTCACGACTTCAGGCTTCAGTGACTGTGAGCATGCCATTGCACTCCAACTTGAACAACAGAGTAAGACTCCAACTCAAAAAATTAAAAAAATAAATAACGTATATGTTGTATGGCCAAGTCAAAACTGAGAATGGCACCCCCCAAACCAATGTCTTATTCTCAACAATAATAAGAAATAATGTATCATGATGCTGTTCCTAGGGACCATGAAATTTCCTCCTTCCATCATGTTCTGCTGCAGTAACACATCCTATGAAAAGGCACAACTACATTGGGACCTACTGTTTCCTACTGAGATACTCTCCTATTTGCGGTGTGTCTACATGAGCTTGGCTGACTTCTCTGTTCACCTGAAGCCAGGAGCAATTTTCAGCTGCTGTTTAAGTATGAAAAAGTTGAAACAAAAACTCTATTTGCCATCCCTGTGAAACTCTTACAGCTCAGGACATTTTCTTTAAAGCATCTCATGGGTGCTAACATACAAAATACAGATAAGAGGCTTTTTCAAGCAGGGGTAATGACTCTTAGAGGCACAAAGTGCTCTGTTCTGCTCTAGCCTGGGCAACAAGTGTGCTCCAGAGTCAGAATGATCCTGTCTCCAAATGTGCACAGATCTCAGACCCAGTGCATTTTGGTTAAAATATCTGAGTTGATGGCATGCATTTGGGAGAATCCCATGTCTACTCCTGTTTGTTGAAGGTCCTCGGGAGACACAAACTGCCGTGTTAGAACACGGGGTGGCATTTACACGACTTAGAAAGGAAATAGTGTTGTGATAGTCGGCAATTTCAACATAAACTCGACTCTTTAGATGAGTTAACTCACCTATACTCAGACTCCTGCTATCACTTATTAAAACCATGACTTGTTTATTCCTTTCATTTATTTCCTTTAACTCTTGGACTAAGGTCCCTATTCTTTTTAAATTTTTTTTTTTGAGTTGGAGTCTCACTCCGTCACCCCAGCTGGAATGCAGTGGCCCACTCACGGCCACCCCCATATCGACCTGGTAGGCACCAGCGATCCGTCCACCTCAGCCTTCCAAGTAGCTGGAACTACAAGTGCGCACTACTACGCCCAGCTACTTTTTCAATTTATTGTAGAGATGAGGTCTCACCAAGTTGCCCAAGCTGTTCTCGAACCAGTAGGCTCAAGCAATCCTCTCATCTTGGCCTCCCAAAGTGCTGGGATTACAAGCTTGGGCCACTGCGCCAGGCCCCTATTCTTATCACACTGTCTGGACCTCATTCTAAGCAGAACTGTCTCGGTATACTCCTGTTATTTAGCCTGTGCTTGCTTTTCTTTTGGTCAGAGTTCCCTTCGACAAGAGCTCAGACGCGGTGTCATAGCTATTTGAAAGAAAGTATGAATGATTTGAGTTATTTAGGTGTCATTTTCAGCACCAAAAATCTCACAATGCAGATGTGATTGGTTGGCACTTTTGTGTGTTTTTAAACTCCTCTTTGTTCTCTGGTACCCAATCTGTTGGATATGTAAGCTAAATACGGTGAACACAAAGCCTCACAGATACCATATTTACGTCAAGTGAAGGAATCACATAAATATCATAGATTCAGTGCATGAGTCCTGAGTGTGCTATGCTGCCACAGAACATTCACCTTTTTATCTCTCTTTTGCTACATCTCTCACTTAGGCTACCGAGGACAGAAGGGAGAAAGGGGTGAACCTGGAATTGGGCTACCGGGAAGTCCTGGTCTTCCTGGGACCTCAGGTAAGAGTCAAGTGATCTTTGCCACACAACACACCTTTACAAAGAGAACCGTGCTGTTCCCCCCATGCCCTTTGTGTGGCCAGCTGAACGATCTACATTAGTCAGTGGGAGGGAGGAGGAGGGGGATGGAAGGGAGGGGGAAGGAGAGAAGGAAGGAGGGATGGAGAAAGAGTGAGGGGTAGGGAGGGTCCTGTTGACTTGCATTTTGATGGAGTCTTTTATTTTGTTAGCCCTGGGTTTGCCAGGTTCACCAGGTGCCCCAGGGCCCCAGGGCCCTCCAGGACCCGGTGGAAGATGCAATCCTGAAGACTGCCTCTATCCTGCACCTCATGCCCCCCAGCGGGCAGGTGGAAAGTGACACACCTAAGAAGGCTTGGCTTCTGCCGCACCAGCCTTGTATTGGCGCTGTCTTAACACTATCAAGCCTTCAGACACGTGGGCGCTCTTTTTTCCTTTCTTTCTTTCTTTCTTTCTTTATTTTTTGATGTAGGCCAGACATGAAAAGCAAAAGCAACCATTGAATCCTATCTTTATAAGTAATTGCAAATCAGCATTTTCAGATTTTTCCCAAAATTCATTCCAGATGTTTTGCTTTACATTACTATAAATTGTATTCAGAGTTTTATATGAAATATGCAAGTAGATCTCACCATTAGTTCTTCTTCAAAAGGAAATTGCATCTTATGATTTAGTAGACGGATGATGAGATCCATTTCGCAGACTCATCAACATGTGGTTGGCCTTTGATTTCTGAAATTTAAAGTTTCAAACATCTTGGAAGTTTTCTTGGTGTTTAAATTTACTATCATTACTAGAAATTTTGTCAATACTTTTGATACAGGGCGTAGCTCCTGTTGAATGTTTTTTGATGACTTTTTATAACTTAAGAATTCTCTCACCATCCTCCATCCATCCCGCTTGTGCAGAAAAATAGATAGCAAGAGTTTCACTTTATGATTTGTGATTTGGAGAAAACACAGGATACTGTTTTGTCAGAGAGCCCAAAGCCTGCCCTAGCCTACTCCTGAGTGACTCTGTTCATTCTGAGTGATGAACTCGTTCACAGCAGTCACCATGTCGAAGTATGTTCCACATGGAAAGGACCATCAAGTCCTGCTGCGCACAGGTTCCATAAGAAGAACCCAAGGCCACAGACCCCTGGCGAGTCTCCCAGTTGGAAGACACAACACTGCTCTCCATGAGGTGTCTGGGGTGGAGAGGCCGAGCTGCCAGTGTGTCTCTTGAAGCTTCAGTGGCCTCAAAGGAGCATTGGGCCCTGTGTCCATTGTCCTGACCTCACTCCCCTCAGACTCTAAGATAAGAACAAAGAATGCAAGGCAACCAGAAAAGACACGTGCCCACCCTGGAGGATGAGTGTGGGTGTCAGCAGATACGTGTTCAGAAGGTGAGGCCCATGTTCCCCAGGAGAATAACATTTCTCCAGAAGCTCCAGCATGGGGAGTGGCTCAGCCAAGAACCTCCGGATGGAACACCCACCCAGCACTCAGACCAGGAAGTCCACCCGCATCCAAGCCACGTCCTCAGGAAAGCAACATCAGCATTTCTGTGGACTAGCTAGTCATTGTCTTGAGGAGCTGTGGGTTGACAGATGCCTTTCAGAATACTGGGCATGAGGTGTTACAGAAGGCTAAGGGGTGGGAGCTGGAAGTGCTGAGAGCATGTCACCAGCGCCTCCCACCAAGGGCTCACACGCGTTCAAGGAGCAGAGAAACTAAAATAGGATAGGACGGTTGCTTTTGTCTAACTGAAAAGTGCGTCTGGAATTGGAGAAAGCGATGAACAGAGCTGTGTAGAGAATTGTGACTGGCTGGAGGCAGGGCTGATTCAAATGCACACTGATGGGAACTGTTGTTTACACTAGATGCATCAACTGCTGGTCAGGTCCTGTCCACAGCACCTGTTAGCCTTCTGTTATTCACATCGAATTATGCTGTATATTTCAGTTCCAAGTTTATTTATTTTATTTTCCAAGGTCATTTTATTTATTTGAAGGATTTTTAATTTTAAATTGGTTTTCTTTCTTTTTCTTTCTTGTGCAATACCTACAATGGTGCTGTGTTTTAAACTTACACAATTGGAATATACATATGTGTTTTCTTAGTAAAAAGATCATTTATCTTGAAAAAGTGTACATAGATCTAAAATCTGGTGCTATGTGTATATCTCGAGCTTTTAATTTGTTGAATATTCTGAAAGCTTACAACTTACCTGCCACTCATATTAACTTACTTGAATTTATCATAAAGCTAAACATTTTATATATTTTCAATGATTATTTTTTCATAGTAATTGATAGGTTGTTTAGTTTTTTGCCTCTGCTAATTTAAAAGTATTTCTTTCATCGTTTCATTGTTTTCATGAACTTTTTTGTTGATGATTGGTGGTTTTGGGGGGTTTTTTTAGTTGATGCTTTCATAGACATAAAAAGACACAACTTATTTTTTGTTTTATAAATTATAGTTTATTTTTATTCTACAAAATACATCATGCATCCTTTCTTACAATTTTTTTTTCTAAATTCTGTGAATGCTTGACTGGTATATTCCTTTTTCTAGGATTTGGATTTATTCAGGTACTTTGAGAAGGAGAGTGAAGAATATAATGTTATATGACGCATGTGACACAGCTGAACAGCCACAGTGACACAAGCTCATTTGTTGTAATTGAGTCATGTGACTGAATTTGCCATAACTTGAGAAGCAGGGCTGTCTCTCATGGGGCCAGCCTTTCTACCCTGCTCTGGTACCTACCTGAAAATGCTTTTCCTGCCTCAACTGCTTGGCCATGACATGCAACACGGGGTGGCAGGAAATGCCGGGTTCAACCAATCAACCCCAGAAAGAGGGAAACTTGGCGGGTGCCCAATTCCTTTCATAAGAAAGTGAAATTTGTGCCCAAAGTTGGGTGGAAAACTTTCCTCCGTATAACTTGGTGTACCATTTTATTCCATTCCAAAACATTTGTTTATTTCCACATAGATATCAGTGATGTCCATGGAAGAGGAGAAGAATTATCAAATTTCATGAATTATCTTTTGCTTGCACTCCAGACAACATAAGTGTTTAAACACAAAATAATTACAGGTGGTGATGACCATTAATAGTAAAGTTGTGTTTTCCATGTACAAGCATGTTTGAATTCAGTCTCACATTTTATACCAAGATCAATTAACGCTTTCAGATAGAAGTCTTTCTAGGCAAAGAGCAAGGTATGACTTCAATGATTATTTATGGGCTTTGGAATCTAAAGAAAAAAAGAATAATTCATGAATTTGTTCATTGTTCTCACCAACTAAAGACATTGACCATGACTTCTAACTATACAGAAACACAGCCAGTCTTAGTCTCCTAATTTATTCACCCCATGTTTGTTTTCATATTTCATAGCATTGTTGAAACTAAAAATATTTAGTCACTTACAGAGCTTAAGTAATTATCTTGAGATATGTTGTCTGTAACAATGTCATTTGATATTTGGCCTTTAAAGTAATTTTTTTATGGTATGTTTTAGGAGTGAAATAAGATTTCGCTGTTCCATATTTTCTCTCCTGTTGGGGCTTGCGATATACCTCCTTTTGTCCACAAGATGGTGTTTAAAGCAGTTTGTTCAGAAGAATTGAACAGACAGAAATAAGAGGCCAGGAACAGTTTGGTGGACATCTAAATCACACCCCTGCCCTTGCACTTTTTTTTTTACTTTTGTAAATAATTTTTGTTTATCTGTTTTGTTAATGTATGTTTTTCCTAATTTTAAGCATCTTTATGAAGCAGGTGCTCTACCCTTTGATTTGCTGACGGTTTCTATTGCATTTCTTCAGTGGATATATATGTGTAGATATACTACTTATATTCCTAATGTGCAGGTTGACTGCTTGTGACTTTGTACACTGCCCTCACATTTTAGTGCTCTCTATGAAGACACCTAGTTAAACATCTACCTTTTAGACAGGACAAATACTCTCTTTTGACAGACAAGTCACTTATCACCAGTAGGCCATTTATACAATTACATGATGTCTACACTCTATGTTGTTCAATGTACTGCAAATTTTGCAATTAGATTTGTATGATGTTTATATTTTTCTAGAAATACATCACTATTTACAAAAGTAAGATTTGGAACACCATTTTTCAAAATATCATTCTTATTTTTCTAACATTAATAGCCCTGACCTGAGATTGAGAGTTTCTGGGTCGAGTGTTACACTGAGGCTGTTTTCAGGAACATTTGGAAGCAAGCTGTGGATGCTCGCAGCTCCTCTTCTTATTGTTCACACTTGCCTGTGTCCGCCTTCCTGAGACCCCCAGATGTTTGCTGTCATGGCTTCCAGTGTTGTTTTGTGAAGCTTCTGTGTTGAAGCCCTTTCTGCCAACTCCTCACAGAGATGGCACAGGCTTCTACGGGGAGATGCAGGGGAAAATGGAATCTGGACCTTCTGTGTCTATGCGGTTCAAAGAGACTCAGCCCACTGAACCATTTTCATTCATTCGTTGAGTGATAAAAGCAGTGGTAATTCTGTTAAATGTGTTCACCTGCTAAAAGTCTCAAGAATAGGAAAAGGGAGTGTCTTCATGTTACCACGTACAGCTATAGCTAGGCTCCAAACACTCACTCAAGCTCAAGTCACGGACCCATTTGGTCCCATTCTCCAGATGAACACGGAGAAAACTCGTGCAGACACATCGACCTAGATGGCAGGGAGTCACCTGAGTGATGAGACAAGCTTATACAACTGAAGTTAAGTCTAAGAAAATAAAAATGGAAAAAATGGTGCTTAAGTTCAGACCAACAGTGAGTGACACAGGGTAGAACTCCAGGAGTTAGTTAATTATCCCCCACATTTATCAAAAACGAACATGAATAAAGTGGGGGTTGCACTAAACTTAGGGGGTAGTCCCATAAGGCTTAAGATTATCGTGTGTGTGTGTGTGTGTATGTGTGTGTGTGTGTGTGTGTGTGTTACTTGACCATAATAAGCTTATGGCTGTCAAGATGCTGTTTTGCAACTTTTTATTTTGCTGTGTTATTTAAAGTATATTTTAGGTATAAATATGTTTCATTGTATCAATGTATTTAAACTCAGATTGTATTAGTACTTTATAACTATTTATTTTTAAGATGACATTTAGGATACATTTTCCCCCACTCTCTATCTTACCTCATCAAGCTCTCCAAGGTCTAACTCAATACTCTCATGTTAAGCGGAATGGCACTAGCTTTACTCAACCCCACAGGGTTTGAGGTCTTGGTTCCTAGATGTTCAGTGTTCTTCACGTACATTTAGCCTGTCACCAATCTCAGCAATAAAAGGCTTGACCTTAAGTCAGGGAATGCTAAGATGCAGTTGTGAAGGCCATACTACTCTTCGTTACTTCTTGTGTTAAAGTTCCAAACTCAAGTTCTGTTCTGTTGTGTGTCAACCACAGGGATGCCCTACAAGCAGTTCCATGCCATGGTGAGGCACAGGTATCCCAGGGTCCTGTGACTGGTCTATTTCAGGGCTTATGTTTCCCTGTGCCAAGCAACACAGCTTTGTGTGTTCATGAACCATTGTTTGGCGTGTAGTATTAAGTCTATAAGCCATCTCACTGGCAACTCCTAAAAAACCTAGTCTATTGAGAATCTTAGCAGAAACAAAAGTCAGAGAGTGGCCCCCAAAGTGATTGCCTCACTGAACTCATTTGAGACTTATTGCTGTAGAGGTCTCTGAGTGAGATAAGAAACATCACAATCTACTTTTCTTATAAATATAAGCTCTTACATCACTAGCGATAAGAAAATCGGCAATAAGTAGTTAAACACATGGTGTGTTTTCTTAACAGAAATTTACTGCATCAAACAAGCCAGTGAGTTTCTATGTCTATTTATACTGGGTAATGACTTAAATCATTCTTCCCTATTCTTATACTCAGGTCTCCTTCTGATACATTGGCCAGGTGCTTTCTGAGGAACATCGTTGTCTCTGCACATACACATACACATTTTTGGAGGCAAAAAACACATTCAAATAAATCTTGAAAAGAAAGTGAGTTTCTTGGAGACAACTTCCTTCATTGACTCTCTCCAGTTGTTCTTAGGTAACGTGGAGTCAAGGGTTGTTGAACAGAAGTGAGCATGAACTGCATTTGTTCCAACCAAAAATAATTCAGCCAGCATCCTCATCCCGATAGCCAGTGCCAAGTGTGGTACACTTCCTCAAGCTAGCTGGGCCGGAACACATGAGCGTTGTCTGTAGGCAGACATGATTGCAGTCAGCCCGTCTTTCCTGAGCCATATGTGCTTAATCGTGCCATGTCCTGCGTCACGAGGTCACTAAAAAAGACCAAGTGCACAATTTAAAAATATTTATTTTACTGTATGAAAAAAGTCTTCCCCTACATTGTTGGACACAAATATTCTTTTTTAAAAAAAGATGTTTAAAATCATTTATGTCAGCTACCCATCTGTAAGCAGCACGACCGCTAGTTTGTTGAAATTTTTTTTTCTTTTTTTGCTCCTTTTGCCAGGGTGCCAGCAAGTATTTCAAAGTAATTTTCTTGGTATTTTGAATGATTTTATGAATTTCTGTTGATTTTCCACCTATGTTGGTTTATTTTTAAACTCAGAGACTGTATACCTCGGAAACACTACCATAGCCAAAACATTAAGTAATATAATCAGAGGTTATTTTCTAAAGCAGGGATTTATATCAAGTTTATTTCAGGTGGCAAATAAATTGGATTTTACTAGCAGTGTTTACAAATATCAATATTGGCTATCAGCTTGAAATATAAAGCATCCAAAAATAATCAAATCAGTCATCTAACCTGATATGACAATTCATTTGTACTCCTCCAATAGACAGATGCCAATTGTCCAAAACCATGTCAGGGAATGTATGTGATCAAGTAGACTTGGGAGGTGATTTCCATAGTTCTTAACCCATCAGATATTTGGGAGGAAAATCATATACTGCCACAGGAGCACTGACTAGAAAGAAATCAGAAATCATATGCCCTTGTTAGCATGCCTGTTTCTAACCAATTTTAATCATTTACATGTTTTTCTCTCCATAAGTGCTCCAGCTGACACTTCATCCAACTTTTAAAAATACCTCAAAGAGGATTTGGAGACTTCTCTTTTCTAGCAAGACACACTTGGTCAGATTCAATATTTATCAGCTTTTTCAGGGAGAGAATTTGCTGGGCACTTTTCTTTGCAATTTCCAGGTCAAGTATCTGCTGCTTCGGTAACCCATTTCACTTAACTGACAGGTATCCTGGATGGGTCGCACCATGGGAATGCTGGCGTTTTGCATAGTCTGTTGTCCCAGCATTGCTTACCATGCCTTGGAGCTTGTTGTACAGCCTCTGTATCCATCAAGTTTGCAAAACTGTTGAGTGAACTTTACTTTGAAATTTTATTTTTTTTATTTTTCTTATAAATATATTATAGAACTTAGAAACATTTGTTTTATTATCTAATTTTTCTTTTGTTGTATTTGATGATGTCACCCCAGTTAAAATAAAAGCACTTTGGTGGAAAGACCATTTCTTTGATCATTTATTTGATTATGTGTCTGTCACAGCTCCTGAAGAAAATGGCCACTCTTGTAATGATTATTTTAGGGAACTATAACTGATACCACTATTTCCAAAAATCATCTTCAACAACAAGAGGAAGGACCACCTCTTAGTCTGTGTAAACAGCCCTGATCTGTGTACCCAAGTTGAAGTCTTTCACCTGAAGCACAATTCATGCTAGAAACACAAAACTAGATGCTGCAAGCAGTCTTTGTGACTACATAAATAGTAATAATGTGCTTGAGTGGTCAGAAGACACCTACCTTATTGTTAAGAATGGAGTGCTGGCTGGGAGCAGTGGCTCAAACCTATAATCTCAGCACTTTGGGAGGCCGAGGCGAGAGGGTTGCCTGAGCCCACAGGTTCAAGACCAGCCTGGGCAACATGGTGAGACCTCGTCTCTACAATAAAAATCAAAAAATTAGTCGGGCATGGTAGCACATGCCTATAGTTCCGGCAACTTGGAAGACTGAGGCCAAAGGATCACCGGAGCCCAGCAAGTCCATCCTGGGGTGGCCGTGAGCGTGGCCCAAAAAACTCAAAAAAGAGAAAAGAATGCAGCACTTTACTGAACTGTCTTTATAAAATGTATAAGAAATGGTAAAACATAAGTCATTTTTGCAGCAGTCAAGTTTTGAGGAGGAGAGAGCCATCAAACCACTGGAATGAAGGCAGTGGCTCTTAACAAAGCAAGGCTATTTTTAAAAGAGTCCAGAAATCTCTGAAACGCTATACAACAGTGTATATATACATTTGTGCATTTTTTCTGAAACATAGGTCTGTAGCTTTCATTACAATTTCAAAAAGATCCATGAAGCTTTCCCCATAAGCATACAAACACCCTAACACACACACACACACACACACACACACACACACACACACACACACACACACACACACACTGCCTGTAAAGGTAATACTCTCTGTGGAATAGTAAGGGCTTTATAATTACTCTTTGTGGAAAAAAACACTAATATTATAAACACACACCTATAGAACTACCAGTATTTAAAACTGTTTAATGTATCCAAATAAACTCAGGGACTTCTTTTCATTGAACGGGTTATTTATAAGAAAGCATGCAAGAGATTAAGAAACCATATTTATTTCTTCTTTGGTACAATCAGAGATGTGACCTCAAACCTTTAAAATAAATAATCTCATCAATAAAATTTATGAATGCCAGAGTATAAAAACTCCTTCTTTGCTTTCACATAAAAGAGTTCCAAATATTAACAGGTTTGGGGTACAGTACAAACAGTTAAACAAAAATTCAGGCTGAGGATGAAAACCAACATGTGACATAAGGAAGTCATTTGGGGTGACGCAGCCCTGTCTGTCCCCGAGACAGCACATTGATGGGATTTGAAGCACCAATTCTATTAAATATAGTGGGGTTTCTTCACAACTAGTCTAGTAACCCTCTATATAACCAAAACAATAATCTGAGAACAACAGCTAAAGAAAAATGAAAATAGCTACTGCAACTGAGGTAAACCAAACAGTTGTCTGTGTTTATTGGCACCATGGCCGCAGCTCACATGGTATAGCACGCTAAGTTCAAGATCCTGGGACAGGACTCTACATTTATTTAAAGGAGGTGTTTGGGTTTTTACCGATGACTCTGCTGTCCCCCGCCCCGCCAAGGAGGGAGGACATCTTGAACAGCACCATTCTTCTGAGTCTGAGTATCAGGTAGGACGGCTGTGTCGTGCAGGCACTCCCGGTGGCAATCCTCTTCCAGCTCTTCCACCTGCCAGGCGTGGTCCATGCAGGGAGCCCCGTGGCACCCAGCCTCTCACGGGTCGGGCCCTTTGCTGAACGCCCGTTGCCCAGCCTGCACGGTACAGGAGGCCGGCTCACAGAATCCAGGGGGCCCAGGTGGACCTGGGGGCCCGGGCACACCAGGAATTCCTGCCACTCCTGGGGGGCCTGGCTCCCCATCCCGGCCATTCCTCCCGTAGCTGGCAGGGCCTGGATCACCTGAAACACACAAAGGAGTGCACATGTGAGCAGGGGAATCCTCGTGGCTGCATACCGGCAGGAGGCATTGGGGCCAAAAGTCAAGCAGTCTGCAGGTGAGAGGCTACATAGACACTTCTAGAGATGATGATGATGATGATGATGAAATCTCTCCATTGGACGCGTGTTTCACAAAAAGTAAAAGTAGAAAGAGACTTCGTCTCTGACCCCATTTCCACAGGAGTGCTGCCCTGACCCGAGGGTGGTCCCCAGCCATGTGTCCCCAAGCCTTGGACGTGGCCAGATGGAGATGCACTGTGAGCATACAACCTGGACTTGAGCGACTTGGTATGAAAAAAGTGTAAGAGATTTCACTGATAATTTCTTAGTCGATTACATGATAAAATGATATTTTGCACAAAGGGGGTTAAATAAACTACATTATTCAAACTCACTTCAATCTATTATTTTTTACCTTTTTACCTTCTTAAAGCCGCTACAGGAGGAGCTCACATAGTACTTTTTTTGAGCAGTGTGGGGGTAGCACTTTGCTTATTTCCAACAGCTGAGCAACCACTGGGCAGCCGGGAGGGTCGCACATGGTTACGGACACAGATGGCATAATGCCTTTCTTATCACTAAATCCTGTGATTGAAAGCACCTGGAAAATGAAGACTGCTATTACAACTATTAAGGTATTCTTGAGCTACTTCTTTTTTTTT
>NW_007249642.1:437313-468239 GCF_000164805.1 Carlito syrichta
TTTTTTTTTTTTGAGTTGGAGTCTCACTCTGTCACCCAGACTGGAGTGCAGTGGCCGCTCCCGGCCACCGCAGCCTCTACCTGCTGGGCTCCGGCGATCCTCCCGCCTCAGCCTTCCAAGTAGCCAGAATTATAGGCATGCGCTACCACACCCGGCTGATTTTTTGATTTATTGTAGAGATGAGGTCTTGCCTGCCGAGGCGGGTCTCGAACCCACGGGCTCAGGCAATCCACTCACCTCAGCCTCCCAAAGGCGCGGGATTATAGGCTGAGCCACCGAGCCCAGCGAGCTACTTCTTTTAGAAGACTGTGCTCTGCACCTACAAAATGTCATGGTGCTTGCCCTAGCAGGGCTTCAACTAGCATGAACTTCACCAGAGCAAGCTCCTTGGAGGTGTGTCTCCCCAGTCTCACTTCTGTCATGTTTAGGGGTGGATTTCTCACCCAGTGGGCACATTCTTGAGGCATGAAGCCTCTAACAAAGAGGAATTTCTGCTGAATGTTCATCCCTTGCACCAGTGGCACCCTTACACTATTATGCAAAGGCATCAGGAGAAGCCAGTGTGAACCAATTGCATGTGCTACAACGGTGTTGGGATTCTCGTCCCATCTTGGTCATCTTAACCTGGTCATTCGGTCAAGTCCTCATGCTCAATTACGTATTTGCTTAGGTTTGGTTTCTCTCCTTCTCTCTTCACAGTTTTACTTTCCGTTTTCCTTACATAAGTCTTCTGGTCTCATTAGAGGGGTCTGGTCTAGTTCAGTGGTCGCATTACATCATCTCACATACTTGCAGAAGGAAGGTCGGTAGAAATCCCATTTCACATGAATGTCACTCTCTTGTGCTCACATTAGATCCACACAAAGCAACATCACAGGGCAAAGCATTGATGAGTTTTAAGGGAGAATAATTATCTTTGAGCATATCTATCTCAATCAAAGCTGTAGATAAGCAGAGATGTAAGTAATTTCCCCTCATTTATTCCACAGATTTTCACTGGCTTATATTATGTTGCGGTGAGCAGGTGGTTGCTTATGTCTTCTTCTGGGCACCTAACCACCCTAAGAGAGCACCTTCCCAACCCACAGTGCCTAGAGATAAGGGTACAGCAGAAATCCAGCTCCCTTGACATGTGTTGATTTTTTTAAGGCTTAAAAGATGACCCAGTTTGAAAGGCATATAAGAAACTAGAACAAATAGAAGAAAGGATCTCAGGACTGGAAGACAAGGCTTTCAAATTAACCCAGTCAAACCACAACAAAGAAAAAAGAATCAAAAGAATGGAACAAAGTCTCCAAGAAATATGGGATTATGTAAAAATCCAACCCTAAGAGTCATAGGTATTTCTAAGGAACAAGAGAAAGCAACAGGTTTGGAAAACCTATCTGAGGGAATGATGGAGAAAAACTTCAGTGGCCTTGTTAGAGATTTAAACATCCAGATACAAGAAGCCAAGAAAAACTCTTAGAAGATCCCCAGAAAAACTCTTGGAAGAGTCATTGCAAAAAGGTCATCCCCCAGGCATACAGTGACAGGTTATCCAAAGTTAACGTGAAGGCAAATATTCTAAGAGCAGTCAGACAAAAGCATCAAATAACTTACAAAGGTCAACCTATCAAACTAGCAGCAGACTTCTCAGCAGAAACATTACAAGCCAGAAGAGATTGGGGCCCCATCCTCAACCTCCTCAAAGAAAATAACAGGCAAGAATTTTGTATCCCACAGAAATAAGTTTTATAAATTAAGGAGAAATAAAATCTTTCTAAGACAAGCAAATGCTGAAGGAATCTGTTGCCATTAGACTGGCTCTACAAGAAATACTCAAAGGAGTTCTAAATATTGGAACAAAAGGTCAAAATATGCCAGTATAAAAACACTAGAAATCACAAAGCTCACAGAGCTTGTAAAAGAACACCAACACAATTGAGAGGGGAAAAAAGGCCACTGGGTAACAACCAACATGATGAATGGAATAGTACCTTACATATCATTATTAACCCTGAATGCAAATTATCTCAATGCCCCATTCAAAAGATATATACTGGTTTTCAAAAGATATACATTGGCAGAATGAATTTTTTAAAGCAAACAAACACAATCAAAATATCTCCTGACTTCAAGAGAACAAACAAAGATGCTTATAGACACAAGGGAAAGGAGTGGAAAAAATATTCCATGCAAGTGGAAACCAAAAACAAGCAGAAGTAACCATTCTCACATCAGACAAAGCAGACTTTAAATTAACAATAGTGAAAAGAGACAAAAAAACAGTATTATATAATAATAAAGCAATCAATTCAATAAGAAAATATAACAATTTTAAATATATATGCACCAAACACCAGAGCTCCCAGCTTTATAAAACAAATTCCATTAGACCTAAAAAAAAAAAAAAAAAGTGAGAGAGATAGCCAACAATATAATAATAGTGGGAAATGTCAACACTTTACTGACAGATCATCAAAGCAGAAAGTAAACAAAGAAACACTGGAGTTAAACTAGAACTAGCAAACGGACCCAACAGACATCTATAGAACATTCCACCCCAAAACTACAGAATATACATTTTTCTCATCAGCCACATGGAACTTTCTCCAAGATAGGCCATATGATAAGCCAAAAATCAAATCTCAATAAATTTTTAAAAGTCAAAATCAGATGAAGCACCTTCTCAGACCACAGTGGAATATAATTAGAAATTAACTCCAAGAAAAACTTTCAAAACCAGACAAATACATGGAAATCAAACAATCGCTTCCTGAATGATCTTTGGGTCAACAACAAAATGAAGTTGAAAATATAAAAATTCCTTGAAGTGAATGCCAAAAACAACACAACATATAAAAACCTCTGAGCCACAGCCAAAGCTGTGCTCAGAGGAAAATGTATAGATAGTGCTTAAAGCCTATATTAAAAAGAGTGAAAGGTCACATATGGACAGACTAACATTACACCTCAAGAAACTAGAAAAACACAAACAAACCAAACCCAAAGCTAGCAGAATAAAAGAAATACTAAGAGCAGAACTAAATGAAATTAAAACCAAAAACAAAAAATTCAAAGGATCAATGAAACAAAAAGCTGGTTCTTCGAAAAGATCAAAAGATAGAATAGACCACTAGCTCGACTAATTAAGAAACAAAAAGCAGATTCAAATGAGCTTAATCAGAAATGAAAATGGAGCACGCAAGTGGCAGCCTTAGTTCTGGGAAGACAACTGCTCCTAAACTCCCCAGCTGGGTGGTGGGTCCTTAGCCTGGATGGCTGTCGTAGTGACTACCACAGCAGCACTACTGACCATGCTGGGTGCTGTGCTGTAGCTGGCAGCCCGGTGGTTCATGGGGCCCAGGGTCCAGTAGCTGCATGGAAGCAAGGACCCCCGCATCATGCATGGGAAGACTGTACTCATCACTGGGACGAACAGCCACCTGGGCTGTGCCACAGCAGACGAGCAGCTGTGCTTGGGGCACGGGTGATCATGGGCTGCCAGATTGCACATGTGCCCGGGAGATAGCAGGTCAGCTCCTCTGAAAGCTCTGTCAGGCCTTCTAGGCCATGCCCAGGTGCCAGGGGCCAGCTCAGCGTCAAGGAGTTGGACCTGCCTCAGTGTGCTCACTGTGCTCTTTCTGCCAGGAGATGCTCATGCTCCAGGTGAAGAACCTAAGCTGGATGTCTTGATCACTATTGCAGGGAACTTCCAGTGCCCTTACATGAAGACTGAAGATGGGTTTGAAATGCAGCTTGGAGTGAACCATCTGGACCACTTTCTAGTCACCAATCTTCTCCTTGGACTCCTCAAAAATCCAGCTCCCAGCCGGATTGTGGTAGTTTCTTCCAAACTTCATAAATATGGAGAGAGAACTTTTGAAGACTTGAACAGTGAACAAAAAGTTATAATAAAAGTTTTTGTTACAGTCGGAGCAGACTGGCTAACATTCTCTTTAGCAGAGAACTAGCCTGCCACTGAGAAGGCACAAACATTACTGTCAATGTATTACATTCTGGTACTATATGGACTAATCTTGTATGGACTAACACATTCCACTGTTAGTCAAACCACTCTTAAATTTGGTGTCATGCCTGAGCCCGTGGGTTTGAGACCAGCCCTGGCAACTTGGCAAGAACTTTTCTCTATAATAAATAAAAGAATTAGCGGGGTGTAGTAGTGCACACCTGTAGTTCCAGCTACTTGGAAGGCTGAGGCAGAAGGATTGCTGGGGCCCAGCACGTAGATGCTGGGGTGGCCATGAGCATGCCACTGCGCCCCAGCCTGGGTGACAGAATGAGACTTCAACTCAAAAAAAAAAGTTGGTGTCATAGACTTTTTTCCATACTCCAATAGAAGATGCCCAGACTTCCATCTATTTACTTTCCTCACCTGAGATAGAAGGTGCGTCCTGAAGGTACTTTTGGGAGTATAAAGAGGAAGAACCCAAAGCTGGGGATAATTCTGTTGCAAGAAAATTCTGGGACATCAATGAAATGATGGTTGGCATATTAAAATAGGAACAAGGAGTAAAAGTGCTATTTATATATATAATAAGCATAATGAATAAAAATATAGTGAAAATACAATTATATTTTAAAAATTGTAATTGGGCAGGCATGGATGACAAATACCAAATAATTTGTTGACTTGAAATACTATCTTCAAAGATTCTCAAATATCTTTTGAGTTTCATGACTAGAGTATGAAATATTTTTACTATAATGCTGGGTTTTGTGTGGAAATGATATACCTGGTGTGTGCACACAAATTTTACTTGGAATAAATTTGCTGGTGAAAAAAGAAAGGAAGGGAGGGAGGGAGGGGAGACATTACAAATGATACCACAGAAATACAAAAGATCATCTGAAATTTTTATGAACACCTTTATGCAAACAAACTAGAAAACTTAGAGGAAATTGATAAATTCTTGGAAATATATAACCCCCTAACTTTGAATCAGGATGAAACAGAAACCCTGAACAGAATAATAACAAGTAGAGAGATTGAAATAGTAATTAAGTTTCCCAACCAAAAAAAAGTCCAGAACCTGTTGGACTCAGTCTAATTCTAACAGACTTTCAAAGAACTGGTAGCAATTTCACTGAAGCTATTCCATAAGACTGAGAAGGAGGGCCTTTTCCCTAACTCATTCTATAAATCCAGTATTGCCCTAATGCCAAAGTCAGGGGGAAAAAAAGAGAGAAAACTACAGACAAATATCCCTGATGAACATAGACACAAAAATCCTAAACAAAATACAAGCAAACTGAATTCAACAGCACATTAAAAAAAAAAAAAATCGACCATGATCAAGTAGGTTTTATTCCAGGGTTGCAAGGATGGTTTGACATATGCAAGTCAATAAATGTGATCCAATGCATAAACAGAATTAAAAACATAAATCAAATGATCTTCTCAATAGACACAGAAAAAAGCATTTGATAAAATCCATCATGATAAAAACTCTCAGCCAAACAGGCATAGAATGGACATTTCTCAAAATGATAAAAGCCATATTTGACAAATCCACAGCTAATGTCATCCTAAATGAAGAAAAGTTGTACACATTCTTCCTCAGAACTGGAACAAGACCAGGATGCCCATTTTCACCACTTCTGCTCAGGAATAGTACCATAAGTCCTAGCCAGAGCAACCAGGCAAGAGAAAGAAAAAAAGGGTATCCCAACTGGAAAAAGAGACATCAAACTATCTCTGTATGATGACAATATGATCTTATGCCTAGAGAATTCTAAAGACTCTTGGGCATGATAAATTAATTCAGTAAAGAATATAAAGCCAACACACACAAATCAGTAGCTCTGCTATACGCCAATAGCAACCAAGTTGAGAATCAAATCAGGATCTCAATTCCATTTACAATAGCAGCCAAAAAGCTAAAATATCTAGGAATATATTTAACCAAAGAGGTGAAAGAGCTCTACAAGGAGAACTGCAAAACACTGATAAAAAGAAATTGTAGAGAACACAAACAAATGGAGAAACATCCCATGTCCATGTATTGAGAGAGTCAACATTGTTAAAATGACCATATTACCCAAAGTAATCTACAGATTCAACACAATCTCTACCCATTACCTATGTCATTTTTCACAGAATTAGAAAAAACAACCTTAAAACTCATATGGAAGCACAAAAGAGCCAGAAGAGCCAAAGCAAAAAGAGCAAAGCTGGAGGCATCACATTATCTGACTTCAAGTTATACTACAAGGCTATACTAACCAAAACAACATAGTACTAAGTACAAGAGCAGACACACAGACCAATGGAACAGAATAGAGAACCTAGAAACACAAGGGTGATCCCAAAAAACCTGGAATTATCTTTTGGAAGGCAGGTCCCTTGTAGCACAGGCTTCGCCCATTTCGGGGAGTGGGGGGGATTCGTTAAACATGCTTGCCCATTACATAATGAGTGATTTATGCAAACAACCCACCCATACCATGCTGAGTGTTCAGCAGTTCTTGACCAAAAATGGTATAACCCCCATTCCCTACTCTCATTATTCACCTGATGTCACCCTGAGAGACTTGTTTGTTTGTTTGTTTCCCTGGATGAAAAACGTCCTCAAAGAGAAACATTCTGCTGATGTGGAAGAGGTGAAACAAAAAACAGCAGAAACACTAAAAGGCATCAAAATTGATGAGCTCAAAAAGCATCTCAATTGGTGTATTGCACAAAACAGAGAGTACTTTGAAGGTGACTAAAGTTTAAACATATAAGAATCAATAGACAGTTTTTTTATAAATAAATTCTGGGTTTTTGAGGGTCCCCCCTCATAAGCCCAATTACTGCAACCAACTTATCTTTGACAAAGCAGACAAAAACATACACTTGGGAAAGGACACCATATTTAACAAATAGTGCTGGAAAAATTGAATAACATGCAGAAAAATAGAACTTGATCCCTATCTCTCACCATTTACAAAAATTAACTCAAGATGGATTAAAGACTTAAATGTAAGACTTGAAACCATAAAAATCCTAGAAGAAAATCCAGGAAAAACTCTTCTGGACATGGGCCTATAGTCAAAGAATGTATGACTAAGACCCCAAAAGCAAATACAACAAAAACAAAAGTAAACAAGTGGGACTTAAACTAAAAACTTCTACACAGCAAAAGAAATAATCAAGAAAGCCAATAGGCAAACTGCAGAATGAGAGCAAATATTCACAAACTATACTTCTGACAAAGGACTAATATCTGAAATCTACACAGAACTCAAACAAATCAACAAGATAAAGGCAAATGATCCCAGCAAAAAGTGGGCAAGTGACATGAATGAACATCTCTCAAAAGAAGATATACAAATGGCCAAAAAAAATATGAAAAATGCTCAACATCACGCATAATCAGGAAAATGCAAATTAAAACCTCAATGAGATACCACCTTACACCAGTCAGAACTATCCTTAATAAAAAAACAAAAAACAATAGATGTCGGTGCAGATGTGGTGAGAAGGGAACACTCATACACTGTTGGTAAGAGTGTAAACTGGCACAACCTTTATGGAAGTCGGTATGGAGATTTCTCAAAGAACTAAAAATCAATCTACCATTCAATCAAGGAATCCCAGTACTTACTTGGTATCTCCCCAAAGGAACAGAGGTCATTACGCCAAAAACACACCTGCATTCAGCCGTTTACCGCTGCACAATTCACTACAGCAAAGATATGGAATCAACCTAAGTGCTCATCAACTAAGCAGAGGGTAATGACAACATGGCATATATACACATCATTGAATAGTATTCAACCATAAAAAAAATTGAAAAAAATTTTTGTAGTAACTTGGGTGGAATTGGAGACCACTATCTTATGTAAAATAATGCAGGAACGAAAACCAAAAACCTCATATTCTCTCACTTGTAAGTGAGAGCTAAACTAAGGTTCTGCAAAGGCATGGAGAGTGGTATAATGGACATTGGAGGTGCAGAAGGGGAAGGGTGAGAAGAAAGGAGGAATGAAAAATCACCTATTGGGTACGATGTTCACAGGTGAGTGGTGAGGTACACGTAAAGCCCAAACCTCTCTGCCACTACACAATGCATTCATGTAACTAAAGACTATTTACTGGGTGACACTGTGTCACAGTCTACAACACTGAGAGGTGAAGTTGCTTCATGGTTCACAAAATGGGCATGAATGGATGTCCACACACTACTTTGCAGCTCTCGAGAATAAGAGAAAGCATGGATCTGATGTGTTTTCTTTCTGTTTTGCCGGCTTTAGATGTGTGATAGTTACAGTCACTGCCTAATGATGGCATGAGTTTCTGACATTTCAAGGACTTACAAAAATGTTGAATGTTCCCAACACAAAGAAATGATCGATGTTTGACATGATGGATATGCTAAATACCCCATACATTGTAAGTACAGATATATCACTATGTACTCCATGAATATGCATAACTCACATATGACAAAAAAATTTTTTTAATGTGATTACCATTTAGTGTTTTTTAAATGAATATCTGTGTCATGATTTATGTGAACGCTAGAGGGCAGTCACGTCACATGGGTAGAGGCCGATTCCGGCTGGACCGTTCTGAGGGAGGTGGACTCCTCCCTCACACATACCGTGGAATGAGAGAGACTATGTTCGTTGGCAAAAAAATAAAAATTAAAAAAACGAAATAATTTTCAGCATTAAGCAGGGTATTGGATGATTAGCCCCTGGTTATGTCCCCTTTCTGTGTGTGTGTCAGGCGTTGTAACATTTCTCATACTGAGCTTACAAGTGATGGCGTGTAGCAGGGCAGTGTGTGTTTAAGGAACTGGTGTCACCTGGCTGGTGTAAGACCCCTTCACACCCACCACCAAATAAAATGGCTGCAGCGACAGAAACGGGATGATAATTTTGGCTATTACCAAAATTAGGCCAAAATTGCGTGGTTTTTTTTCCCCACACAGCAAGTAAAGCCCACCTATCGGCAAACCTTGCACAAAAAAATGCACATCCTTGCAGCCCAGCAGAGCCCAGCCCAGAGCTGCACACCCTCTGTGCTCAAGCAGCAAGAAGCAGCTCAGTGCACAGGCCACACTTCTGATGTCCACAGGCTAAAGATTAGTTATTTATTTTCCTGGTGAGTTTGAGTGCACAATGAGGAAGTCAGGACCCATCATTAAATATCTTCCCTTAAAATTCCCAGCATATCGGGTGACTGGTCCCCAGTGTGCAAGTTCAGTGGCAGTAGACGGGGTTGGGGGGGTGGTGTTGAGGCCACCAGGTGAGTAGTGACCAGCTGAATGGGGCAGGAAGTGAAGCAGGGACTAAGCCCCAGGGTTCACGAGTGTGACCCACACAGCTCTCTGAGAGGCAGGGGGTAGAGGCACTCAGTAACTGCGGGGCATGGGGGGACAAAGCCAAACCGATCCCATCACTGGACAGCCAGTCCCTCACGTGTCCACTACGTGAATCTGGGCTCAGAAGGCAGGAATGTCTTCCTCGTTATCAGCTGACAGGCGTTCATCAGGGTGTGTGACCTTGGGGTCTGTTTTGCACACATGTAAAAGAAGAGGCATCAATACTAACATCTAAATGTGCAGCTTGTGTGTGCTGGGCACTATCTCCAGTGCTGCGCACGGTTAACACAACCCGTCTCCCCCTATGTGATATAACTGTGAGGTAGGTACAGTTACCCTGACTGCAGAGAGGAGGTGAGACACTCACTCAGAGATAGAGGACAGGGAAGCCTGGCCCCAGACCCCACTCCTGAGTATATGCCCACCAGCTTCCACTGTGAGACTCAAACTCGACAGGACGCATGTACTTTCTAAACCACAAAGCACTAGCGCCCAAATGCAGACGACGTCAAGGTCGTAACAACCATCTTTGCCACAGCAAGCAACATGGCATTATTCCCTGAGGAGCATGGGTGTCTTAACACTGAGGCCACGGAGACCCTCCCCTGTAGTGGAGAGAGAATCAAAGCAGTCCAGGAAGAACAAAGGAATTCTAATAGCTGACGGATAACAAAGAGGTTAGTTATATCTTTAAAGAAATATGTTATGTTAGCACACACACACAAAATGACTAAACCATCTTTTGTCCACTCGGTATTCTGAGCCCCAAATCCAACACTAGGGCCAACAAGGAAGCTTACAGAATCTGCTGTTCCATGGGATCTTTTTGAGACGTGTGTGTACCTGGAAGAGTACAGAAAAGTTCCTGGACACAATCTTACTGAGGCTCCTCCAGCCTTCACACCCTATTACTGTTATGTCAGAGAGGCCAGAAATCACATTTCCAATCCCATTCCGAGCTCTACCAGGAAATAATGAATGGTCCAGCCTCCCAGAGGACAGTGACCAGTGAGATGACTGCCTGCGGATTGGTCCTCTGAGTTCGTGACTTGGAGCAGGAGGAAAGCTCTGTGGAGGGCTTATGCTGACATGAGGGAGAAGGACACACTCCTGCTGGTCAGAGAAGTGGAGGAAAGCTGCAGGGCTCGGCTGGGCCAGCTCTGCCCTCGGCTCACCTCCAACCCCTTCAAAAAGCAAAAGGCAGATTTGATATATTCATAACAGTACAACAGCCAGGAACAACTGTGCTGAGCACTTTACATGGGGAAAGTTTCTCTAATTCTCAGAATTACGCTACCAGAGTGATGGCGTTGTTAACACTAATATACATAATACAAATATAGCATACAGAATATAGAATATATAGACATGGAGAGAGAGAGAGACACAGACAAGGGTCTTACTCTGTTGTCCAGGTTGGAGTACAGTAGCACAATCACAGCTTATCACAGCCTCAAACTCCTAGGCTCAAGCGATCCTCCTACCTCAGCCTCCTGAGTTGCTAGGACTACAGGCATGCATCCCCACACCTGGCTAATTTTTATTTTTTGTAGAGACGAGGTTTTGCTATGTTGCCAAGGCTGGTCTTAAACTCCTAGGCTCAAGAGACCTTCCTGCCTTGGTCTCCCAAACTGCTGGGATTACAGGCATGAGCCACCACACCCAGTCTCTGTTGTCACTATTTTACAAAGGGAAAAATAAGGAGCAGATAAATTAAGTAACCTGCCCGGTGTCATAAAGTGAGTTAGTGTCAGAGTCAAAATTGGCACCCAGGATGTCGGAGTTGTGGAGACCATGCTGTAAACAGTCCACTTTCAGGGTTTGAGCTCTGGAGGGGGAATGACCCAAAAAGTTCACGGGAAACTTGGGTGGCCTAAGAAAGTGTTAGCTGAGCATGCTCACCGTGTAGACTCAGGTGTGCACTGACTGGACCCTGTGGCCCGCACCAGCACCCTGAGAAGACACCCAGACACAGACCCTCCTCCAGCACCTGTGCCCCTGACAGTCAGCCTCGATTCTTGAAAAGTAATCTGGAACTCAGACTCCTCCCTAAATGCTGTCAGAGAGACTCTGTTAAAAGATAACAAAAGACCAAGACAGAAAGACTGCAGAGTCAAAAAGGAAAGAAGAAGAATGAACCTTGCCATGAGAGAGAAGGGAGAGAATAAGAGCTGAGTGGGAAGGTACGGGTGGAGGAGCCAGAGGAGGCCGTGACCTTGGAGAAGGTCCTGGGAAGGGGGAAGCAAGGACTGGCCAGGAGAAGGAGAAGGAAGAGGGAGAGGGCAGGTCTTGGAATCCTGAGAAAGGGAGTCCACAAAATGCTTTAACAAATCAGATATACGATTAGGGCCAGGCACAGTGGTCCACACCTGTAATCCCAGCACTTTGGAAGGCTGAGGTGGGAGGATTGCTAGAAGTCAGGAGTTCAAGACTAGCTTGGGCAGTATCATGAGAGCTTGTCTCTACAAAAAAGAACTAAAAAGTTAGCCAGGAGTAGTGGCGTGGGTCTGTACTCCAAGCTACTTGGGAGGCTGAAATGGGAGGATCACCTGAGCCCAGGAGGTTGAGACTGCAGTGACCCATGATTATGCCACCACACTCCAGTGACAGACAGAGTGAAACCCTGACTCAAAAAAATAAAAAGATTAAACCCAAGACCAACGACAACATATTGAATATCTTTTCCTAAGGGAGCCCAGCTCCTACCTGACATCTTGCTTACACACAGGTGGTCTGATGTCCTGAAGGCAGATTAATATGGCCCTCTACGGGCAGAACAAGGCTAGGGCCCGACACCCTCTCATCAGTTCCTCAAGGTATTCACTGCACATGAGAAATAACTGCCCCTCGTGACAATCTGGAACATTGCACAGACGGAGCTGGTTGGCCCCATCTTCCCATTTTTAAACTTAAAATGAGCCTACCAACAGATTTTTTTCAAAGTAAGAATCACTCGAAACCATGATATATTTTCCATAAAGGAAAAGGTTGCCAATAGCGCACGTCGTTGGTTCAAGAACTGTGGAGTAATTTGTCGATCAAATGAGAGAAGAAGGAATCACTTGGCTACCCTATACCTACAGATAATGAATTGTGATGATGACATTTCATCAGCTCTAAGTCTCCTATTACTACCCCTGGTGAGGAAGAAAAGCACTTGGTCATTGCTCCCCTTTTCTCTCCTCTGAACATTCATCAACGAACTCAGACTCCATCGTGGGCCAAAATCTTCTGCAGATTCCATTAAGCTCCAACCAGGTTTGCCTTCCTTTTCCAGTCACAAATCTTCCACACCCAGTCACAAAAATTTGCTAATATGTGAAAACATCTTGACAAGCCCGTGAATTCATTTTAGAAAGGCCACGTTTGAGCTAAAGCCAAACATATTCACATTTTTGTAAAACATTTTAATGAGAAAGCAATTCCCAGAAGCAATGAAACGGATAATTGGAAGGCAATAATGTTCTTTGGCTACAACTTTAGCTGTGATTAAATATGTAAGCCTCTAGCAGAATTAGAAAATGGTCATTTCTTTCCCTAAATCAAGTTCCAAATCCACTGGGGAAGTATCGCCTCATGTTCTTTTTTTAGTGTGCACCGCTCTCCCTGCAACTCCCTGGCAGCAGGTAGCCAGGATGGGAGCCCCTGAGCCATGCCCAGCCCCAGTGAGAGTTTGCTGGAAGCCACACTGTGCTCATTCTTCCAAACAGAATGGGCTCCTGGCCCTGCTGGGTTGCTTCCAGGGCCAAGTTTGCCAGTCATTTCCCAAGGGACAAGGAGTCCAGCCTGTGACAGAGTAGCCAGTGTAGGAGAAGAACCGACACCCGTGAGAGGGCCTGGGTTTGTCACACAGGGCCACTGTCGCCTCTGCGGACACAGCTGTGATATGCAGCTCATGTGTGGCTCTTTGTGGTTGTGAGTAGGAATGTTCCACTTCGTATTTTTTTCTTGGATGTGGGTTTTGGGGAGTCTAGATGTTTGAAAGGGGAGCTTTTAAAATAAAATTTCAGTTACTCCCTGCAACAAGAGTAGTTAAAAATAGGTTAATTTTCCCATTGCTCTAGCTTTTTTGATTAAAAATAAATAAATAAACAGAAAACTGTCGTCTGGGCTAGACATGGACAAGACCCCATTCATTCAGAATGTTATAACAAGTGCTTTGTGCCTGGACCTTGACACTAGTTTGCTTAAAGCATCTACTGGAAAAATTAACATTTCAAGTCCTGACACATTTTCTCCTCACAGAAAATACAGATGTGATTTATAGATCATTTAACTCCTTATTAAAGCTGGTCTTGAAAAGCCCATGCCAGCCATTATGAGCAACTGATATGGTTAAGTGATCAAATAGCAAATTTTAAAAATGTTCTTCAAATCAGACTATCCACTTGCCACCAACACCCCCTTCCCCTTATAACACACTCACCTGGGAGGCCTGTAGCTCCAGGCAAGCCTTTGGGACCTCTTCCTGGAGGGCCACGCTCTCCTTTTTCTCCCAAGTCACCTGCGTTTTATGAAAGAAATGTTATTTTTCTATAAACCTATAAAAATAAATTTGCATCTTTAAACTTTAAGCCAACCCCAAATTTAGAAACCCAAAGGTCATGAAGCTGCCACAAAGAAGGCTGAAGTAAGTATATAGCAAGGCAAAGTCAAGTTTATCATGTTGATAGACCCGGGAGGGGGGAATCAAATTATCATGCCATAGATACAGAAATGACATTTGACAAGACTGAACATGTGTTCTTGATAAAGCATTCAACAAAGTAAGAATAAATGGCTGCTTCTTTGACATGATAAAAATCGATCTATCTCAAACCAGAAACTGGCATGATGCTTCATGAGAATTGCAAGGAGCAGCTTCACTACAATGAGATCAACATAAAGATGTCCACTTCGTCACTATTTTATATTATCTGGTTTGAGGAGTTAAAACCATCTCTATTTTCAGGTGATATGAGTATATATCTTAAAATTCTGGAAAACCAACTCAAAAACTGCTACAAACAATACGAGAACTCAGTAAACTAGCAGGGTACAAAATTAGTATACGGAAATAAATGATTTCATACATACAAACAACAACCAGTATTACAACATAGTGAAAAAGATAATACTCACAATAGTCATTAAAATATCAAAATACGCTTAAATGGAAACATGCAAGTCCAACATGAAAAAAAATGACATTTCTAAGGACACAAGGAGATTTGAAAAATCATTCTTAAATGGACGACATCATTATAAACATCGTCAGTTTTCCCTAAGCTGAGTTTTCATTATGATTCTAAAATACAAACCCATTTTCTAACTGAAGTTTGTATGGAAAAACACATAATCCAGAATAGACACAAAATCCCTAAAAAAGGTAAGCAGCATGAAGGGACTTAATCCAACCAGACATTAAATCAAGTAAAATGGTGTGACCCTGGTCTCTGAATAAACAGAACAGAAAACCCTAAAACACAGGTCCAAATACATACGGCAACTTGGTTTCTAATGAAGGCAGCCTCTTAGGGTGGGAAAAAGTTGACCTATTCAAGAAATGATATTGGAAAAAGTGACTACTCAAGTGGAAAAGAAAATTTAGATCTATACCTCACACCATATGCCAGTAAAAAATACAAATGGGTGACATATTTCAGTGTAATGTAAAAATCAAAAGAAAACAAGGGAGAATTATTTAATAACCTTGGATTGGCCTTTCTATTATGACTCAAAAGAGGAAGAGCTCCTAACATCAACACAAAAAGGCCAGCAACACAATAAGAGATGAACAAACTACATGAGCAGACAGGTCATTAAGAGAAAATAAAAATGGCTCTTAAATATGTGCAAAATTCTATAACTTTGCTCTCATAACAAAATAAATGCAACTTTTTAAAAGGATGCTATTTTAACCTATAAGATCAGCAAAAATTATACAGTTTAATCAAACATATGCTAGCAAGTCTGTGGAAACACACACTGTTACGCATTGCTGATGAGATTGTCAATTGGTACAATCTCCTCAGAGAGGAATTTGACAATTGCTATCAAAATCTCAGGCCATGCTCAGTGGCTCAGCCTGTCATTCCAGCATTTTGGGAGGCCGAGGCGAGTGGATTGCCTGAGCCCGTGGGTTCAAGACCAACCTGGACAACTTGGCGAGACTTCGTCTCTGCAATAAATCAAAAATCAGCTGGGCGTGGTAGTACCTGCCTGTAGTTCTGGCTACCTGGAAGGCTGAGGCAGAAGGATCGCTGGAGCCCAGCAGGTTGAGGTTGCGGTGGCTGTGAGCATGCCACTGCACTCCAGTCTGTGTGAGAGAGTGAGACTCCAACTCAAAAAAAAAATTCAAATGAAAATACTATTTGACCCAGTAATTCCACTTCCAGGAATTTATCATAGAGATTAGAAGTAGAGGCAGAGGTGTAGACAGAGATAGTTTGTTGGTATTTTCTACAAAAATGAAATATGTACAATGTTGTTCGCTGCAGCCTTGTTGTAATAGCAGAAGACTGGAAAGAATCGAAATGTCCATGAAAAGGTTAAACGCATGACGATGCTTCCACAGAATGGAATACTATACAGCTGAGAAGAGCCAGGATGCTCCTCAGAACAACCTTCAGGATACACTGTTAACTGAAAAAAACAAGGTCCAGATTTAATTTTAAGTTTTAAAATTAAGAACTTGCTAAAGTACAATACGATTTGTTCTTGAAAGGAAGAGGGAAAATGGGTGCTCTTACATCCTTTCTCTATCACTGTTTGTAAAGGTCTGTAAGGACTAACAACCGTGACTGTATAGTGGGAAGAATAGAGGACACCAGACAGATGGGAGACACGGGGAAGGGTGGAAGAAACTTCACAAAATACCTCTTTGTACTTTTAAAAATGACTGAACAATATACGTTTAGAATTACCAAAAATCAATTAATGAATTTTTAAATTGAAAAATGTGCTGTCACAGAGTCTACATTTCACAACCAACTCATTTTATATATAGGGAATATACTTTGGATTGCAGCCAACGCTGTGTGTTTGCGAGACACTTACAAAGCAGTTGACTGAAATTGGGGATTTAGCCAGCACAGAACAAAGGTGCATTCATTATCCCAGCCCCTACAGAGACCAAACCCAGTAACGTGGCCTCATTAACAAAATGCCCTGATACCTCAGTTAACTGGTCCTAAACGACTTCTACTGCTCTTTATTGAAGGTATTATTCTACCATCCCATTAGTATAGTACTAGATTATTCTTCTTCTACGTTTTTAAAAAACGCAATGGCATTTCACAACAAAGTCTGTACATAATCATTTTTTCCAAGCGTTTTTATCAGCCCAGCCTCATTCAATATTGAGTTAAATTTTTTATAACTTTAAAAACAAAGTCGCACATATAACAAAAATAGGAATATCTGTACAACCATCTGCACTCAGTCAAATGGCCAAAACCCTCTGATTTTGAAGTGAATATTTAAACAGTCACCACACTTAGATCTTATCTGTGAATGTCCTTCGATGAATGTTTTTATGATGGCTAACGACATTTTCAAAACAATTTAAATGTATATGAATGCCATGTAAGGTAACTCAGGTAGAACTCATATTTATATAACCTAATTTTTCTTTAACACTCATCATGAATTTTCTACATTAAGACAATATGACAATTAGCATTTTAAAAACTAAGAGCTTACACATCCTTGTTAACTTGGCAATGTAAATGACACAGTAATTCTGCAGGCTAGTGATGAGGAGAGAGTCTGCAAATGTGCCATGTCTTCTGGAGATATGAGATGAAGATGACAAATTAAAATGCAGCTTTCACACTGATCAGAAAAGTTAAGATTGTTTACACATTCTGGCAGGACGCCACACCAGCGTCCAACATTGCTTGCGAGGAACAGACCGCTGCTTTAGTTATGATGCTGTCTGTTGGCATCGCGCACAGAAAACAAACTTAAGACAAGCTCCAAGGCAGACTGTGCCACGCAGACCACCGCCCTGCAGCAAGCCCTGTGGCAGGGGCTGTTCCAGCATGGGGACAGCCTCCCTTTCCAACCTGCTGTGTCTTCCCTTGAGACGCACAAAAACCAGCTCAATGCCCTACATCGGTCAAAAATACACACAAAGAGCTTGTCAAAGAAGCTCTCAAGAAGGGATGAAGACAAATATGCACTCTGAGCAGAAAAAACAGCTCATCTGGGACAGAGCGGCAATTCTCCCGGCTCCGAGGCTTTTATTTCATGGCTTTCATGGATTCACGAACTAGAATTGATGTTCTGTCACCATAGGAGCAGATGAACGCTAAAAAAGCTGTTAGTCCCAATTATGATGTGTATTTTCTCAAACCTTCACTTACATATTGCCAAGTCTATTTGATTCACACTAAAGTCTCTAAAGATATACAGTCTTATGCAAAAGGACTCACAATTATTCCAAACTGTGAACATTTAAGAATAATATTTATGACATGAAAGACTAATGTAATCCTAAGCAAAGTGAACAGAAGAGCAGGTAGCTACTTCCTGTGTTTCTGCTTGAGTATATATGCAAAACGTGCCTGCAGCACAGGCCATGGCCTGGCATGTGTATACAATACTGCATAAAACATGGTGAAAACAGCATAAAACATGGTGAAAACAGAAAAAATATAGATATGATCTAAGATTTGACTGTGATTTGAGGCACAGTTCTACTAGCTCCTATTACAAATGATCTACTGTGCTTTTCAGAGTATTTTTTAAGAGGCCAACAGGGACTACGACATAACCTGGACTATTAAAGACACTCATAGTAATACTGACTTATTATTTATGTGGAAGTTTCTCTGGAAAAAGGCTCTCAAAGTGACTGCATGGTAGAGCCAGTCTCATACCATCCCTTCTTTACTAGAAAGGGGAGAGAAAGCACACCCATTCTCCAATTGGCTTTGAAATTTAAGTTTCAAAATGGTGTGGTGTTTATTCTCAGAGAAAATTTGAGCTGTAACCCTTTGGATAATAGAAAGCCCTGTGTTTCCTATTAAATGCTACTGATCATGTGTATGGTGGGATGAGAAAAACCAAGTCCAGTTGCCTAGAAGCATGCATCTTCGAATGTATGACAGTGTTGATTGAAAAGAAAATCTGCTCACTCCTTCCTGCCTCTACCCCAAATTCTCAGAAGTAAAACTGAAAGAAGACACTGCTTGAGAGGAATCCAGTGATGAGAAAGGGGTGGAGAAGAACAGGGAGAAAGGAGGCTTCAGAAAAAAAATAAAAAGATTCCATCACTTCAGATTATATAGGGGTGCCAAAAAAAAGTATCTGCAATTTAGTATGACATTTGCTCAAAAGATGACATTAATCAAATGAATGATAGCATCACCATGCGACAGGCCGGACAGTCAAAGAAAATGGCAGAAACACGGTTGAGCAAATGTCATACTACACATTGCTACCATAATTTAATTCAACTTTGAAAAGTAATACATAGATAACATCTCTTAATATGTGTATACATTTTTTGGCATCCCCTATAGATCATGCCATGAACACTGAATAAAAATTAGGGGGAAATGCCTCACACAATCAAGCTTTGCTTGGTGAATGATCTTCATCACAGAGACATTTTCCAGGTTCCAAATACAGAAGTTAACTTTTCTTCAAAAGAAGCTTCATCTGGAGCCAACCCGCTCCCACCGAGCACAGCACAACATTGCCAAGGCTTCCCAAGAGGCAACTCTGTTTTCCATGGTTCTCAGCCCTAGATGCACATGAAAATCACCTAGGGAATATTTTAAAATCCCAACACCCAGGACAAGTAAATCAGAGTCTCTGGGCATAGGACCCAGACATCGGCAGTTTAAGGCTCCTCGGGTGAGCCTGTGTCCTGCAAGCTGACAAAGCCAGCTTCAGACAGACCCTCCTCCTGGCTTAGCAGGGGACCATTTTTTAAGAGAGGGTTCTGTTGCTAACTCAAACAAAGGTAAGCTCTGCCTCAGATATGGAGACTGCCTGTTAACCAAAGAAAACAGGACTGTGATCTCTCAGGTCTTACAACGGTGTCCCCTTGCAGTAGAAAAATGAGTGGTGGCTCCAGACCAGGGTATCTAACTGCATCAGAACCCCCTGTGGGGCTTGTTAATCCAGGCTGTGAGACCCACCCCCCAGAGCTGCTGACCAGAGGGCCTGGGGTGGGCTGAGAATGTGCATTCCTCCCACGGTCCCTGGTGACATACTGCCCCAGGGACCAAGTTCTGGAACCATTGCTACTCAGTGAGCTCAGGAAAGTCTGAGTCTTCAGCACCCAAAGGGGTAGGCCCACAGACTCCACGAGGTTAGCAATCCCCCAGGGCCTTGGGGTTTCTCAGACATGGCTACAAAGGGGCTGGGTTGACCCTAGAGTGGGCACCTGCAGCGGGAGTTCCGGCACCATGGCCAGAAGCTGGACCGAGGCAGTGAGTGTGGTGCTTTCTGCGATTAGGGGCTGCTCTCTTTAGGGGAGTGCCACTCTCCGCTTGCTCTCTGCAGCTGTCCAGCCTCTGAACGCTTTGAGACAGAGCCAGCCTTATAAGGAGCCCCCATTAGAGCTCATTTTTAACATGCAGCTTTGCAAACCTCAAAAAAGGGGGAAAAAAACCCTGCAAATGTAATTAAATAAATTGCTCCAGCTGAGGGTATAGTCCGTCAACAGCATCAGCAGTTGATTTGCAAATCCAAAAAGGCAGCCCGCTCACCCCCTGACCTTCACACCACAGTATTTATCCCTAATTGGAGCACTATGGTATTTTTTTTTTTTTAATGCCCTCTCTTGCTTTTGATGCCACGTCTCTCTGCGTTCCCCGGAAAGCTGTCAGTCATTCGTCATGATAGATAAACCCCTCACCTTATTGAGTCCTCTCTGTAAATAATCCAGGGTACTGCAGGCTGAAATACCCACTGCCCTAAACCTCTACCAGTCCTGCTGAGAACCCAACACACTCACAATCCCGTTTTTCTGCTAAATACTGGATGCAAGGTCTTCACTTGCTTTAAATAAAAATAGAAGAAACAACCTGTCTCACATATTAAAGAGGTAACTGAGTTAGACTATACTTCAGAGCTGGAAAAAAAAATGCCTCAAAACTAGACATCCAATGTTTCTTGCTAAAATTATGATGTAATTTTCTTATGTCCTTCTAACAAATGGTGTTAGCTTAAATAACAAATATAAGCATTCTGAGGATAGTTGCTTGTTAGAAGAGTCCTACAATGTCTTTAGGGTCTCAAATATTACAGACAATGGAATGATTCTTTACCAGATTCCATAAAGTTTATTGTGAGCTATGACTGAGGTAGAACGTGACTGAAAAAGACCAGGCCTCCTAAGCCTAGTACTGGCCACTGCAGTGTCACAGCAGGTCAGGAGAACATTCCACAGCAGTTTTCGGTCTCTGCCATCACCCCTGGGGAAAAGACTCTGTACCCCCTTATATCCTCTGGATGTACAGACACAGTAGGGCAGGAACTTCCTGAGTTTGGGGTGCATCACACACCTGGAAAGGGCAGTGGTGCTCTCTGGTTCCACCTGGCAAGATGACTTACCTTTGGGTCCCCTCAAACCAAGCACTCCAGGGGGTCCTTTAATGCCTGGAAGGCCACGGATTCCTATCTGGCCTGGGAAACCATTCTCTCCAGGAGGTCCAGGGGGTCCTGGGGGGCCTGGCCTTCCAGGGAGGCCAGAGGCACCTGAGTCAGGACGCTTGAGACTAGCAGCCATCTCAGCAAAATGTTCTGGAAGATAATAAAACAAAGCAACCCAGAAACGTCAGGAACATGCAGTGATTCACATGAAGAGAAGTATTCCAAGGTCCTTTCTCTAAATGTGTCACCAGAGTTTCAAAACTGGCGGCAAGGAATGAATAAAGGTAGGAGTTTTACTGCCGGTGTCCAGCCAGGAAGCTGGACTGGGGCTGTGTGATTCTGCTCTCACTGGATATATTTGGTTTGCTGCTTTGAGATAGAGCAGGGGGTGGGGAGATTTAAAAAAAAAAGAAAAGAAAAGAACTCAAACTGCAGGCTTTGGGTGAGGGACGTTCTGGAAGAGTGTCACCTGAATCCTGGCTAGATATCTGAAAGCCCAGGATAGAAAGAAAAATGAGTCTCTAAACAGAGGTGGAAGTCCACCAACATCCAGAAGCTTTTTTAAAAGCCAAGGACCTAAAAAAAAAAAAAAAAAGGGGCACTATCCAGGAGTGGTTCAGATATCATTTGAGACAGGTTTCACATTTTTAGTTTAAAGATATTACATAACCTGGACTACCCCAAGGATTCACGGCTTCTTATAAATCCTCCCTCTCAGAGGTTTTTTTTCATGCTTGGAATAGACAACAAACACTAAAAATAACTTTTTTCTTGGGAAAGGTCACAGTCGGTCTTAAAAATTAATAACTGTGTGGGCATTTTCAGGAATTATTAATAAGTTCAGAATTACCCACTAAAGTCATGGAGCATGAGGAGATTTCCCCCATTAAAGTGCTCTGAGGAAAATATTCCAGTGCAATTTGTTTTTTTTTTAAATTAGGGTACGAAGAAGAACATAAATTGAAAACAAAATTTTAACCAACATTTTACAATTGTTTAAATGTGAGTACTCTAAATTTGCCTTAAGAGCATAAAATCATTTTCTATGTATATAATGTTTAAAGCTAAAGTAGGCTTTCAAGACAAGATGTCTGCAATGAAAAGACCTATATTGGTTTTCAAACACAGAAGTGATCGTTTCACTCCCATTTGGTTCTGGAAAATTCCATAAGCCTACTAGACAAACTAGACACAAAAGAAGAGTATTTGCTCATGACAGTGTTAGCTACACCAGAATACTATAATTAGCTGTTAGAAGGCACCAACATTATAGTATCTCTCCAGTTATAGGGTATTTGCATATTTTTGTTTTCTGTATATTTTATAACTAGACCCATTTTGAAATAAGTAACAACGTCCATAGCTACCAATGAGTTTGGATCGAGGCTAACAAATGTGAAAACAAATCACAGTTTTGCTAAGATGAGAGTTGTCGGTGTTTCCATTGTGGTACATGATTGGAGATGATGGATTCTGTCACTGGATTCTCACATGACCTGGAGGAGCTTCAGTCAGTACCAAATACACACTAAGTGTGTAACGGGGAGAAAATTTGTGTTCCAAAGAAAAAAGTGTGCGTGTGTGTGTGTGTGTGTGTGTGTGTGTGTGTGTGTGTGTGTACACTTTCTTATAAATTAGCTCCCTTGGCCAAAAAAAACAGAAGAAAAGAAAGGTAGGTTAACACAGAAAGGTAATATTTTACTTTAAGGCTGTAACTATCGCGGATGGCAACAACTGGATAAAACAGAATTGGCATTGATATTACTCAAAATTTCCCACCTTTAGAGCATATTTTAAAAAACACTACTTTTTATTCTTGCACACCTACAAAAATAAGACCTTAAGAAGCAAGAGTTAGCTGAGTTTGGTGGCTCAGCCTATAATCCCGCGCCTTTGGGAGGCTGAGATGAGTGGATTGCCTGAGCCCGCAGGTTTGAGACCCGCCTGGGCAGCGAGACCTCATCTCTACAATAAATCCAAAATCAGCCAGGCGTGGTAGCACATGCCTGTAATTCCAGCTACTCGGAAGGCTGAGGCGGAAAGATCACCAGAGCCCAGCAGGTCGAGGCTGCGGTGGCCGGGAGCGGCCACTGCACTCCAGTCTGGACGACAGAGTGAGACTCCAACTCAAAAAAAAAAAAAAAAAAGAAGCAAGAGTTTAGGGTAAAAAAAAAAAAAAAGTCAAACCGATGTGATTTATTTACCTTGCATGACTCTCATGCAAACCTGCTTAATGTGTTGGTCTGTCGGTGCTCTACCCTGGATAGAAAAGAAAAAGGCAAGTTTACACACACATCACAAAGAAAACATTGTCCCATTGTAAACTGAAGGAGTGAGGTGCTGGAAGTTTATGTCCAGTCTAACCCCACTGCGAGGGATGGAGGCTCCAAGAGAAAGCCTCCAGGACTAACCGCCACTCACCGGAGGGCCCTGGGCACCAGGTAGGCCGGTGGCACCTTGCTCCCCCTGCATGCCCCGGGGTCCAGGCGGTCCTCTTGGTCCTTCCACTCCTGGAAGGCCCCGACTTCCTTCAGGCCCTCTTAAGCCGGGCTCCCCAGGGTTGCCCACCTGGAACAAAAGTGCACTATGAGTCCAAGGCTGAGCAATGAACGCGTCAGCTTCAAATGAACACAAATACTGATGTGAATCTGGGGTTTCCTGTGCTCCATCCATCTCCTGACAGCTCAAGGTTACAAGCCCGCAAGCTTCACCCTGACCACAAGGTGAAGACATAGACTGCCACACAGCTCAAAGTCCCTTAGGTTTCCCATCCACACAAACGTTTAGATGTCTTTATTTTGGGTATAGTTATTATTGTTCACTGGGATAGGACATTTTTTTTAAGTCACAGTCTCCATATCTTAAGCCACTTCCTAAGAGCAAGTTACTTTTTAACAAGGCCTGTTAGCATTTTCTGGTCACACAAAGGCCACGGAGGCTACAAGATGTGACTCTGCACATCACCAATGCAGCAAGCACAAAGCAAAGCTGCTTCTGTGACTGTAAGTTATTTTGCCTTTACAACATTTCTTGAAGAATGTGAAGACACCAGATGGATCCAGGAATTATAAAACAATAACATAAACTAAAGCAATGCACTTAAAATGCAGCATTTAAAATGATGTGTTGAGAATATTCAACCAAAACAAGTAAGTTCAATATTTATCTAAGTATTATGGAAGTTAAAACTCTAAATATTAAAGAAATTAAAAATAAACCACTTGTTATTTTAGCAAAAAGGAAATACAAGATTTTTTTTCTGAAAGCAGATCACTAAAGTAGTTTAAAGAATCTTCGTCTATAATAACTGCTTTAAAAAAAGGTCAAATTAATTCACTTTTTGTTATTATTGTTATTTTATTATTTGTTATTTGATAGAGTTGGTAATAGAAATCCAGCTTTAGTCTAGAAAGAGTCATGTTCAATAACAGAACACACTGAAAATGTGTCCAGTTCCTCTGGTAGAATGTGTGCCCAGTGTGCTGTTGTCCCAGATAAGAATGAGAAGATGAAAGAACAGACAGCCATGAGGGACGACCAGTTCTCAAGACTCAATGTTTGTAAAGTAATTGAATCTACTTCTTTTTCATGTGCAACATCTGTCTAGAAGCAGCTCTCAGACACTCAAATGCTTTAAAATGAAAACGTAGTAAAGTGATGCCTTCACTAGACACATCCAAATAAAACTCAGCAAAAGTTTCTTCTAATCTCTCAGTAGGCAAAAAAATTGATATTCATCTAAGTCGACTTGCCAAAATTTTATCTATGAAGGAATTGTGGCTTCAAAGACTTCTTGGAAGACAGTGTAATGGGGAGAGCCAAAGGTACATGACAAGGGGCTGCAAGTTGTCAGTGCTTGTGGAGTAAAGAGTAGCAGCTTCTGAGAAGACAGAACCAACCCAAAATGCACTAAAGAACATGGAGAGCACGGAGGATACCACATCAGAGTGCACTGTCCTGCAACAATGTGGAAATGCTGCCCTAATAAGGGACACAAGCTTCTCGATGAAGAGATAGGGCAATGTGGCCAGGACATCACAAGGGCCCTGGGACTGTGGGAAAGGACTCCTCCACAGAGGAATGGCAATGCACAAGCAGGAGTCAGGTTCCAGGCCTCTCCTCCTCAACGTGTGTGTCTGTGCCAGAATCAAGAGGACAGTGCAAATCTCTCTGTCTCCCATCCAAGTACTAACCAGGTACCTTCCCTGCTTAGCTTCAGAGATCAGACGGAATCGGGCATGTTCAGGGTGGTATAGACTGAATCTCTATGTAGTGATCATTTCCTTGATTCCAAGACAATGCACTTCCATTTCATCAATGTCACCCAGGCAGTTCAGGTGTGACTCAGCTAGGGAAGAAGGCCAAGGCTCATTTCTTATCTTATATGCAAATCTGAATGCAGTTGACTCGTGTGGACCACTGTACGGTTCATTCAATGGAATTCTGTTATTGAACATGACTCTTTCTAGAGTAAAGCTGGATTTCTATTACCAACTCTATCAACTTTTACTCTTGACCTTTTTCTCAATCCTAAACCAGTTCTGTTCAAAATTCCTAGGCATAAAATGTTACTTGAAGCTAGAGACACAGCAGTTAGAGGCTGATGAGCTAATACACCGTAAGAATATCCATCTCTATGGTGTGTAGGAGCCTGAAACTAGCATCCTAACTAGGGCTGGGGGCGGTCCTCCTGGAGACAGTGGGGCTGGGCATGGGTGTCAGCTCCTAAGTAGGAAGTAGTTGTTCCAAGAAAAGGGAAGAGTGTTCTAGACTAGGAGAACAGAACAAAAAGTTAAACAGGTTGTAAAAAGAACTGCCCATATATGACATTCTAGACATGCCAGACATGAGGCTGGAGAACACCTCATCAAAGGCATTGTATACCTCGCTGAGAATCTGATGCCTTTCCTGAAGGGTTTTCAGCAAAAGAGGAGTACACGGTAGGTTTTATCTTTTTTAAATCTAGATTAACACTGTCTGCCATGAGGATATATATTGGGCAGGGACAGAGAGGAATGGGGAAGACTCCAGAAACAGGAAGGATTTGGAGGTTCATGGAGGCTCTGGTGGTAACATTTGAGACTGAACTCTGAGCTCTCTTTCCTCCTTACACTTTCCTAAGTTTCTAATTGTGTTAGAGGAACATTCCTTTCAAATTAGCAAGTCATCTCAGGGTTCCTACTCACTGGGTCTTTAATTCTGAATACATTTAATCTCTAAGAGCTAAGCATCAGTTTAATTTCTGTAAAATGAAAAAATTGAATAAGATGGTCATTTTCTAGTTCCAGTAATCCTCTATTATATTTTCTTTATGCCTTTATCTTACTTCCCCAACTACAACACACAGGAGATTAAGACAATTGCTGAAATATTTTGCAATGGAACAACTGCCAACGAAATTTAATCATACCCGTGACACCACAAAGCACAAGGTGGTTCATTAAAAATGAACCTTTTGGGGAGGAAATTAGAGTCTTACCACGTATACTCATTGAGCCATTTATAATATGAAAAGAAAACTTCCTTTAGAGTAGTGAGATCAAAAGGTAGATCCATTTACACACTGTGAGGTCATTTTCTATTGAATTAATCCATTACCTAAAGAATAAATCTAGACATTTATTTCCTTCAGTGTAAGTCCTCTAAAATTAAATTTAATAAAATGATTTCATAAAGCAGAGCATAACATTTTCTACAGCTTTATTGATATTTTTAATTTGTACATCATTACTGATTATTATACTTACAGATCCCCTTGGGCCAGGTAATCCTATGTCTCCCTAAATTGTAAAATATATATATATATATATTAGAACAATGCATTTACATTTGACACTTTCCTAAAAACATTAAGAAGGTTATTGTGCTGCTGAAATATAGAAAGCTTTGACCAGATTAACACTGGCAGTGCAGAAAAATATTAAACTCAACATTTGAATTCCTGTCCCAGTTCTACTAATTAACTTGGTGACTTTTTGTAAGCTATGTAACTTCCTAGACTTGGCTAACTCATCTGTTAAATAACAGGGCTCTCCAAATTTCTATCCAGGTCTGAAATGCTAGGTGTTGAGCATTAAAGATGTGGAGGGCAAAAGATATCACAATAGCATTCTGTTATGAAATATAATAGACATGTAAACCTAAAGACTTCATTTTCCTAACTCAAACAATATTTAAAAATTCATCCTAAAAAGCCAATTGAACCAAATATGCATGCTTTTACACTTAAAAGAAATTTGAAAATCTCCCACCAGTAATTCTAGATATAAATTCAGCTCAAGTGATAGCACATCAGTTACACTCCACTACAAAACATCATTTTCACCAATAAAAAAATGAACGCCTTCAACAGAAAATGAAATTGGAATAATCCTCTTAAGAATTTACTTAATAGTTGGGAGGCTTTGGCTAATTTAAATGTTACACTTAAATTAAAAATCTGAATAAAACATTACCAGAATTTCTTCCTGCACTATAAGCACTATATTTTATGAGAAAAGTATTTCCCTGACCCCAAAGGACCAAAACATGAGTTTCCACATTAGGTCATGTTTGTTTGTGTCAAAGCCATCATGGTAGCTAACAAGTCCAGAAGCTCTGGCAGAAAAGATGACTTGTTTTTCTTTTTATGCCCCTCCCGAAGATTCACTAGTGGCATCCTCTGGAGATGGAGGTCGTTTCTTGGGAGGTGGTTTAGACTAAAGAGAATACCCTTGATCAGATTTGTGAGCTGCTGCTAGCCATAAGAAAACTTCACCTTAGTTTTCATGATAGGCTCTATTTGTAGACTTTCTATAGTCATTTAAGAACCACCTTGGATGTCTAGATGTAAAGCCCCAAGAGGTTTCACCAGCTATAAGGAAATACTTTCCTTACTTTTTTTTGTTCTCCAAAAGTTTAAAGCCAGGTCTATAAATTTGCCATGTTTCCTCTCTGCTTTACTTGATATTGGCAGCAATTCTGGGAGTCTTTTGTTAACTTATAGAAGAAACATCTCAGCCTTTAAAGAAGGCAGTAAGAATAAGTGTCAGAAGAATACACACACACACACACACACACACACACACACACACACACACACAGACATACATATGCTTCAAATACAGCTCGAAATTGGTAAGGATCCATCATTAACCAGAACACAAAAATCTTACAAGTTCCCCCCTTTCTCCTGCTTCGCCTTCTTCACCAGAGGCACCCTAAAAATTAGAAAGTCACATTTTTAAATTCTTAGTCCCAGGGTCCAACATTAGCCAACCAACATTGATAAGCATTCAGAAGTGCCCACAGAGTTCCCAGGACCTCAGAATACAAAATGCACTCAGTGGCTTTCCAACCTAGCTGTCCATGATGAACCAGATCAGAAAACAGCAGGGAGAAAAGCTAGGGGCTAAGGCTGAGTTCCAGCTGAAAGGGAGGATCAATGCCCGGGTTCAGCAATTTTATAACTGTTACCTAACATTGGTTTTGAAAGGGCTCTTACAGCAGAAAGAGGAACCCAGGGAAAGGGTTGAATCGAAGGCATGTATGCAGTTTCTTTGCTGAGGTCTTGATCAAGAAAACCTGAGACCATTTGGATGAGCCACAGAAGACCCCATCAGACAAGGGTGAACTGAGCTAGTGAACCAGAGACAGGCCACCCTCTCCAAGGGAGAGACAGCGTGCAGGTCTGGAGGCAGAGCCCTAGTTAGCTCCAGTTCCCTAAAACAGCAGCTAAGGCTACAGAGCAAATGCACTACGACACATCTGTCACACTGAGAAACAATGCCCGTCCCCGTGATTTTAATCAAACCCACAGACCAAGTGCTCCCCCCACCCTACTTGTGAAGATGCAGATCAAACACTGCATTTCACACCAATCAAATAATAGAACTTACCTGTTCACCCTTTGGACCAGGTTCACCAGCCACACCCTGTAATAAATGGAGCATAACACTTTTCAGTATTCGGGGGTGTTTAATTTCAAATGAGCCTTACTAAACTTGTAGACAATAATCAAGGGAAGATCTGGAGAAGCTGACAAGCCCCCAAGAGTCTCCAATAACTTGGGGCACTCTGATCACAGCCCTGTAAATGTGACTAGCAGGAATGAAAATTTTAGAACTAAATAGAAAGCACAATTACAATGAAATTTTTTTCTTTTCTTAGCTTTTTTCTTCTGGTAAATTATTTTGTTAATAGATTTTTTTGCTTCTTAATCTCAGCTCTCTGTCATTTAAAATATCTTTCTTGATAGTTCTTCATGATAAATTCTAGAAAAATTCCCACTGGATCAAAAGCCAGCTTGGTTTCTCAACATGATAGATGTTAACCTTCCAAATAAAGAACTTTCTGGAGTGCTGGATAGCTTACCCTGTCACCTTTCATTCCAGGAAGTCCAGGGGGCCCAGGCAAGCCAGGGAGGCCGGGGCTTCCAGAAGAACCCTGGAAAACAAGTAGTCCGCAGAGTCAGTGCACGGCAACACAGAGAGCACAGAAAGCAGACAAACCTCAGTATGTTGTCTTGTAGCTAAAATAAATGTCCAGTGGTGGGTTACCCTGCCTCCTGGGTTTGTGTCTCCCCCACAGTCTCAGAAGAGGGACCAGTCCCCTCCAGTCTCAACCCCCCTTGCCCTCGGTTCCCTTGGTGCTCCTTGGCAGCAGTAGGCTCTTGGCGCCAAGCCCGTCAGTGACACTGTTGTGTATACACACCCGCCAGGAGGACAAGGTGGCATTCACTCATGTCCTGCCACTCCAAGAACAGCCAGAGGCCCTGCACGGCTCTCCCAGTTTTAGAATGTATGCCACAAGCCACTCGGATTGAAATACCCTTGGAAGGTGTCAGAGATGTTGATATTTCACACATCCACAAAACAACAGAAACCAAGCACAGCTGATGACAACTGTATGATGTTTTCTCCTCTTGCTTCTTAGTCAAAGTGCACCATGTTTTGAAGAAAGCAAGTAGATGAGACATTACTTACCAGTTTACCTGGCAGGCCTGGGGCTCCCGCTGGTCCTGTCTCTCCTCTACTACCCTGCAGAAACACAAACATCATTATCAACTGGGTGCTCTGTCAAAATTAAAATGCTTAATTATTATGTAAATAAAATAATGTCCTACTGGGGTTTTGTTTAAATATAAAAGTTATCAAAGTCTCCTCCACTTCCTTCTGCAGAAGGCATAGGGCTTACGGCAATCTTTGCCCATCATGATTTTATTTTACTGTATTTATTGTGATTATGGACTATTAGAAATCATCTGATACATGCATATGAAATAGCATTTAGTAATTTTCAGCACCTGTATAACATTCTAACTTTTAAAATGGTTACTTGTGTACATGTTTTAGACTATGTGTTCTATAGGTATGGAGATATACTAATTTAGAATTCTGCACAGGGCCTAGAACACAGAGTAAATTTTCAGGTATGCAGATCATGTTAAAGCAACATCTGGCAAATGATCTTAAACCTCAAAAGAGTGAAAAAAGAAACGCAGAACGAGATTTTGCCCTTAAATTACTATTGCAACTTCAAAACAACACAGATGGTAGAAATTTAAAGTTTCTGAAATAAAAATTTTTCTTCTACTCATTCTTGTTCTAAGCATGTCTTAAAAGATTAAATAGGCTTTGCAAAGTATAAGCTTCAACAAAGATACACCAAGAGCAACACTAATTTTATTTTGTGAGCCAATTTTGATTTTTATTTGAAAAACTCTAAACTTTCAGATTTTTATTTCAAACTCTAAACTTTTTGAATTATTGAGAAAAGGTGACACATGAGCTTTTCAACATTTTCCCCTGAGAACATCATACAATTTTATGCAATCTGACAAAAGCTCATTTTATTTCTAACACACATTCGACTAAGCTAAACATTAACATGATCAGACAAATAATCACACTCCCTGGAAGGTATATATTCACATTTTTAAAAAGTCCTTTGCAGCCGGGCTCGGTGGCTCAGCCTGTAATCCCAGCACTTTGGGAGGCCAAGGTGAGTGAATTGCCTGAGCCCGCGGGTTTGAGACCC
>NW_007249642.1:468494-500661 GCF_000164805.1 Carlito syrichta
TTCGAGTTGGAGTCTCACTTTGTCACCCAGACTGGAGTGCAGTGGCCGCTCCCGGCCACCGCAGCCTCGACCTGCTGGGCTCCGGCGATCCTTCCGCCTCAGCCTTCCAAGTAGTCGGAATTACAGGTATGTGCTACCACGCCCGGCTGATTTTTTTATTTATTGTAGAGATGAGGTCTCGCTGCCCAGGCGGGTCTCGAACCCGCGGGCTCAGGCAATCCCCTCACCTCAGCCTCCCAAAGGTGCGGGATTACAGGCTGAGCCACCGAGCCCGGCTTATGCTTAATATTTATAAGTGCTTCTGAGGAGTTGATTCTGTTCTGACTCATACACTATTTATTCATCGTTAAGTTCAACAAATCATTGAGATCCATAAACCTGAATTTTCAGTTTCTCTAAAGAATTAGGAACTGTTTGCCAAATAATAACAGTCTAGCTGTGAGTGATAATTGCATAATTGTAATATGACCCACAAGAGATTTAAACCAAATGCTCATAGTATTTTTCCACAATTTTATGTAAACAACCTGTCTGGTATATGGCTTTGGGATGATACATTTGTCCTTAACCCCATAAGCCACTTTGGAGCCAGAGGCAGTGCCTATGAGAACAGAGCTGGAAGGACGTATGTCTATGTGAAAACCAGCCCCTGGATAGACTCATCCATCCATCTATAAATACAAAGATTGTATTCAACTCTGTAAATTTGACCAAGAACTTTGAAATTCAAGACAGATTTTCTTCAGTTGATCTGTGCTATTGGCATTTTCAAATAACTTCTCAACTGCATCATGACTGAGATCCAAATCATTGGGTTAACATGACCTCAATTCACAGAGCAACTCATAGCAATGAATGGGAAAATTAATAATGTCAGAAGGGAAAAGTTTGGTTCTTGACACAGCCTCAAGTATTCACATCTAAATAGATGACCCATTATGCTCTCTTGTCCAAAATAAAGATAATTCATGTACTTTTTTTCTCTTCTGTAAACCAAAGTGCTAAATTAAGATAAATAATTGTATAACCATTTACTTATTTTTGGAAGGATTAATTATCTCCCCAGTGAATGGCAAAGATTTTCTCTGCGGGAATCTTATTTTCTCTTGTCTGTTAGAAGTTCTTATCACAGTTCACAAATGTTTTCCAACCACTGGAAGGCCTTGGCAATACATATGAATAAACAGCTTGGCCCCAGTTTGGCAGCCTGCCCCCACTGGACTTGTGTGTCCACTGAGCCACACACACGCGGGACCCAGGGAAGGACCCGGACATCTACTCCTCTGTAGAGTACTCCTCTGTAGATTTACTCCGGAAATCATGGGCATCTACTCCTCTGTTCTGCACAGATAGCACGTGGGCCTCATTTTTATTTTACTTCCATCCTATAAACCCTTGGCCATTCTAAACCGAGCTATTTCTCCAGAAATCACATCACTGCGAAAAACAGCAAGGTTTATTTTCTCCCACAATGATCAAACAATTATAAATAAGATATGAAGATGGGATTTTCTGATGGCCATTCTTGTGATTTCTTCATCTTCTAAAAATTTGCATATTCTAGGTTCTGGAATTCCCCTACTATGCTAAGATGAATATGAGTAATCAAGGTGTACGGAGCAATTTTTAAGAACATAGATTAACCTAAACACATTCTTCTTAACCACGGTACTGGTGACCACAATTTAGCACTGGTGCTAAATAAATGATGGAACTCTTATGCTTCAACAACTGTGACTACCCTCATAGTCTCAGATGAGATAGAAGGTAGCTATTCTTCCAAGTTTCTAATATTTACCGCTGCCATGACAACAAGAGTTTCAATGTGTAACAAGAGAATCAGAAGAACCAGGATAAAGGCAAAAGCCTACCACTGAAAATGACTGACCACAGTCAAAGGCTCTGAGTTCCCTCTGGACGCTCTGTGCTGTTGCACTTGTCCCAAATCCAGACACATCTGCCAACTCAGCCCTTTAAGAAGTCAGTCAGTGAGAACACGCAGAAGCTAAATGGTCACAGAGATGGAAATAATAGACACTGGGGACACAAATAAGGGGGTATAGGGAGAGGCTCGGGTTCAGAAATTACTTATCGGTATTAGGTTCACTATCTGAGGACTGGGCCACCTGAGACCCAATTCCCACCATACACAACATGTCAATGTAACAACATGCACTTGTACCCCCTATATAAGTGAAAATGAAAAAAAAAGCCAATCAGGGATTTAGAGAAGATGCAGACGTTCTGCCGATGACACCCATCCAGGCTGTGCCCCAGATCCCTGCTTCTTTAGAAATGTCTGGCACAGGGTGTCCACCACGCCTCACCCCTGTCTTTATCCAGCTTCTTCTCCTGATCCTAACTGCAGATCTGGGGTAAGACCCAGAATTGTATGCATTTATGTTGTGTGTTTGTCTTTGCCATAGATACTAAATTTAAAATTTCCTAAATATGTCTTGTAGCATCAGAATTTGACAAGCAAATATCATGCAGAGCAGAGGCTTGAGTTACAAGGTACGTGGGTATAGGAGAAAAACGCGAGGCCAAGCGCAGCTGTGAAGTCCGATTTTGCTTTACACCAGCTGGGAACTTCAGGCCAGCGACTTGAACTCTCTGTGCCTGAGTCCTCTCATCCATAAGGTGGGGATGAAAACAGCACCCATCTCATAGGGTTTTTAGTTAAGATACCTAGCCACTTAGAGCTGTGTTTGTCTTGTAGTGAGCACAGTAGAAGTGTTAGTTACTATTTTTATCTGAAGTAATTACTAAAGAAATCCGTGACAATTATTTTTTTACCCAAATATTTAATTAAATTTTGTTTGTTTTTCAAATTCCCTGTGTCTCTTTAAAAGCAAAAGTTTTGTTTGGAAAAAAATAAGTCTTTAGTCCTGCTCCCTGCTCACTGCATAGGGTACCTCTTTATAAACAAGAGCTGGGTGCTACTTTGTAAAATCATGTCCATAAATACACACAGCCAAGTACTTCAAGGTGAAGGTTTCTCTTTTAAAATGGAGCTGTGAGGCTTTTAGGAGACTACAAAAAATACCAGATAATTTAATTATACTTACACTGCCAAAAATACTTACATTATTTTACCGAGAAAAATTGATTCTATTCCATTACACTCTAGCTTGTAAAGACTGTTGTATTTGTCCACTTACCCATCATGATGACTAGCTGAGGAATGAACTCTATCCTGGTACCTTGCCGAATTGGAAGCAAGAATTTATAAATCACTATACTTAGCTATATACGACGTGCCTATAGCCTATATACTAAGTGCCTGTCTCTAGCAAAAAGGATGCTGATTAGCCCAGGAGAACAATTATGACATCTATAGATTGTTGCTTTTACAAACCCATTTTCATTTAACATTGCAAGATGGTATTAGTCCTCCACAACGATAATGTGTTGATTTGCCACAAAGATATATGTTTTAAACCTGTTGCAGTTTATGATACTACACAGCTTATATTTTCTCTCCTGTAGGTTTCTAGATTCCCTCACACACAGGCAGGGAGGGACTGTCTCAACCACAATCATTGCACACACATCAACTTCGCAGACTATCACAGAGGGAGCACACAGTGCCCGGGGCAGGGCAGCCTGGGTCATCAGCACACACCATGTAGAGATTCTGCTGTGTGACTGTCAGGCTGGGGTTGGGGACACAGGAGAAAAGAAGCCGGCTGTGCACAACCCACTTGGGAAGCCCAGCCCACTCGGGAAGCTGGAGGTGGGCAGCACACATGGGTCAGACAGAGCTACACACAGAGAAGGCACACAGAGCAGCCACACACAGAGCAGGGTAGAGCCCGGGCAAGTTCCGAGAAGTCAGAAAGAGAAAGAGACCGGGAGCCACCACAGGCAGGACCACATCAGGGCTCTGGCTACTTGTCTACCTGGGGCCAGGAGCCGCCCTGACCAGCATAAACCCAGGGCATGGGATGGAAATAGTCAGAAGCAGGACCTGTGTCATGAGACAGGGACTCATGTGAAGTCACAGGAGGCACCAAACTCAAACACACACACAGATTTTGCAGTGGTATTGGCAAACACACACGGAAATACCGCCATGTCTCCAACACATGCTTCCAGGACACGTTGGAAATATGTCCTCATGCCTTCTACTCAGTGTGAGATTTGCAGGAAAAACAGATCAGGCGTGTGAGGCAGTTAAAAACATACGACCTTACTTACAAAACCTAATGTAACGATGTCAAGTGAAAGAGCAATCATATCTCTTAGTATGTAGATTTGGTGCTTCAACTCTGCTCCAGAAACACCATGTTTATCACCCAATATGACATTTTTCTGAAAAATCTACAGCAGGTGAAAAGTTAATTGTCACCAATGTACTCAGCATAGCAGGATTTATGGTGCCTCTAATTCCAGTCATTTCAAGTAATATTTATTTACTGAGAGCTCCCTGTGGCAGGGTCTGAGTAAGGAGACTGAGGAACATGAATGGATCAGACATGCCTGTGCCTTCCTGCACGGGATATACAAGGGCCATGGGTTACAGAGTTCAGAACAAGGACAGACCATTTCTATCTGGGGAACAGGGCATCATCGGAGATGTCTTCATGATAGAAATGATATTCCAATGACTTCTCAGAGGCACGTCGAGTGCTGAGCTGGAGGAACAGGGAAGGAGCTGTCTATGAAACACAGGGAAACAGGGGGGCTAGGGAAGGCAGAGAGTGTGTGGGAGTTAGCGAGGAGGTCACGGGACTTGAACACTGGATTGGAGAAGGCAAAAATCTAAGGAAAACCTAGGAGGTCCACAGACCATTGAGAACATTTGACTTTCTCTTCCTGTCATGAGAATCCACTGAAGATTTTAAACGGGGACAAGAAGTGATTAGGGAAGTACCCTTTGGAAAGACCGATATGGCTGTGAGCAGGCCCAGGGTCCGTGGGATTGTAATTGGCATAATTGATGGTCCCAAGGACTGTGGAGACACCACTGAGGTCCTGGGGGGAGGTCATGGATGTGAGACCCTACAACGTGCAAGAGTCCTGGAGAACAAAGAACAGCCCAGACAAGATGCCAAGTGCACGCTATGGGGAGACACCAGAGGGGAAAGGGCAGACTGGAACTGGGACTGCAAGTCAGGAGGTGACTGCAGTGATCCAAGTGGTGCACTGCCCCAACCAGGGAGGGGGAAACAGGCATGGGAAAGAAGAGACGGAGATAAGAGATCTTAAAGACAGAATCGACAGGTCCTCCCACAGACAAAAAAAAAAAATGTGACAGAGAAAGGATGCCAGGATCTGTGCCTCAAGGGCAGGAACAGTGGGAAGAACTTAGACTCATAGAAATGCAAAAGTCAAAATCTAAAAATCAGGCCCCAAACCCTGTATCAGCACAACTTCCCCTGACCCGCCTCCTTTACACAAGAAGATCATCCCTACCCCATTCCCTGCTGAGGAGCTACCCCCTGCTTGTAGCTGCATTACACAGCATGTGGCACACCCTACTCTGGCCACATGTGTTCAGCCAAGGTCCAGCACACAGCAGGCGCTCCAAGAGCACTCCTTCAGATACACAGAGTCTTCCGCTCTTTGAAGTGAACAGTAGACACAACAGTATAGACTCTCAGGGTTCTAATGTCTCCACACTGCTGAATCCTCCCAGGCTGGTCACAGAGTATTTGCATCATTTGGGAAATGTGATCTGGCTGCCATCTCATTGCTTCGACAGTCACTGTATGAAAAGTACTTTAATTCGAAATTCATGGTCACACACCGTGGCTCGCGCCGGTGATCCCAGCACTTTGGGAAGCTGAGGTAGGAGAATTGCTTGAGCCAGGAGCCCAAGACCAGTCTGGGCAACACAGCGAGACCTCTTCTCTACAAAATATCAAAAAATTAGCTGAGTGTGATAGCGTGCATCTGCAATGTCAGCTATTTGGGAGGCTGAGGCAGGAGGTTCGCCTGAGTCCAGGAAGTTGAGGCTGTGGTGAGCCATAATTGTGTCACTGTATTCTGGCCTAAGTGACAGAGTGAGATTTCGACTCAAAAAAAGGAAAAAAGTAGTTCACAGAGAAGAAAAGAATAAGCAAGGAGCTGATGAGGTATGTGGGGCTGCAGAGAAACTTCAGGAAAACGCCTGGCAGAAGTCAGTTGACAAACGGCTGTGAGAAGGGGAAAAACTCCACCTTCATGCCCAAGACACCCAGAATATTTCACTTTTCTCAAGGACGAAAATCCTCATGCAACATGCCCAATGAATGCTTGAAAAGAAGCAATAATGATATCTGGTAATGTTCTGTGTTCTCACTTGGAATTCTTGTTCACTATCTAGCATGAAGATGAGAGGTGAAACTGATGGCCAGAGGGGGTTTTGTAAAGCCAAAGGTAAGTGCATGATGTTCATCCTCCCAATCAAATTCTAAGGGTTAAACTGTATCTAGTGAGAAAATAAGCATTGCCACAGCTGATGTTAATGGACACGTTCACACAGCCACTAAAGGATGTCTGGTGGTTTGTCCAAAGGCAGAGTGCAGAATACAGAGTCACCACACAATCCAGCAATCCACTCCTAGGTGCATACTTCAAAGAAATGAAAATGCACATCCACACAAAAACTTGTACACATATTCACAGCAGCATTATTCACAATGTCCACAACATGGAAACAATCCAAATGTTCATCACTAGGTGAATGGATCAAGAAAATGTGACACAGGCACACAATTAGCCCATACAATTAAATATTATCCAAAAATAAAAAGAAATGAAGTACCAACACATGCCATAGCATAGATGAGCCTTGAAACGTTTGCTAAGTGAGAGATGTCAATCATCTTTTAAAGCACATATATTGTATAAGTCTACTCATAAGAAATTTCCAGAATCAGCAAAGCTATAGGCACAAAATGGATTTGTGCTGCTGAAAGCTGAGGGGCTGGGAGGATATGCTGGACGACTGCAGGTGGTACAGAGTTTCTTTTGTAGGTGATGAAAATGTTCTAAAACGGATTGTGGTGATGGTTGCACAATTCTGTGAATATGTTAAAAATCAATATACAGTATGCATTAGATGGGTAAATTATATAGTATGTGAATTATATCTCAAAGGTTTTGAAAATCACACGAAAATATTTCCTTCCACACAGGATGGGAGCAAAAGGTGTCATGATATTTCTTTCAAGCACTTAATTTTTGTTTCCATTTTCTGAAAAGAAGACATACTATATCTCTAACTAGCAATTCTGTGTCCTGTGTGTATGAACTAGTGCATGTTCAAACATCAGACAGACAGCATTCACGGATGAATGAATGAATGAACGAATGAAGGAACAGTGCTTTGGGAAAGTACTACAGAAAAGGAGTACTCACAGGAAGCCCACGGGGTCCTCGGGGTCCCACCTCACCTGGAGGTCCCTGCTGGCCCTGTACAAGGAAGGCAGGGAGAGAGAATTAGCACCCTGCTCATGTGGGCTAGAATGGGAAAGGTCAAGGTGTCTTGTCTTACCGGCTTGCCTGAATTCCCCAGCTGGCCTGGCTTCCCTGGAGCGCCTGTGCTGCCCTGGAGGCAAAAAGTGACAGTCAGAGTAGCCCTAGTGCCAACGAGCACTCACCACCTGGCTTCCCACACTCTCTTTCACACTCGGTGTCAGACATTGCTCCCTCCTGACTGCACCTACACAGAGGGGTGGCTGGCAGGGCCTCTTTGTGTTAGAGACCTCAAAGCCCTTCAGACTCAGATGCTGTCAGTCCTGGGGTACATTAAAGGTCAAATGGCAACAAATGAGGGGCTTTAGCCTTCCTGCGAGAGGATCCCTTCAACAGAGGACTTTCCTCCCCATGTCATGAATATTCTGACTTCCCTTGTCGCCTCCTGCCCTCATGAAGCCCTTGTGCTCATTTACCTCTCATGATCACTGCAGGCATTAGTAAGTGCAGGTCACACAAGGACACAGGGTACATTGCTGAGAGCCCTTCCGGCCAGCCCAGGGAGCTCATGCGTGTGGACATGCTATACCCTCCACCCAGGGAGCACGCACGTGTTGGCATGCCACCCCAGCTGCCCAGGGAGTACACACATGTGGACATAAAATACCACCTGCTCAAAGAGCACACACGTGTGGACGCATCACCACACCTACCCAGGGAGCACATACATGTGGACATGCCACCCACCCCACCCAGGAAGCACATATGTGTGGACATGAAACACCACCCATCCAGAGAGCGCATGTGTGTGGACATGCCACCCCCCCCTGCCCAGGAAACACACACATGGACACACCACCCCCTCCTCATCGCTCATGACCAGTTCTGCCCCAAATGCTGTAGGTCACCAAGATTGGAAACTGCAGCCTCGTCCTCTAAAAGTGATCAGTCCTACATGACACACCTTTTCTTCTTTACTCTCAAGCAAAGCTACATTTGACCCTTTCAATTTTTCTTGCATCTCTTGTTTTCAGTTGCTTGTGTATTCGTTCTCTGTAGAACATAAGTACTACTTACTCGATCAGTCTGTAAACAAAATGCCCAATCGCTTTTCGTTTAAATTGAATCATTTTAATATTCTCTGACATAAGTCTTATGGCTTAATAATATCTTCTACAGCTTAAGAGGTAAAGAACAATGATATTTTCTGTTCTATACTGACAAAAGATGACAGTCCATTAAGGAAGTCTCATCAGTGATACTTTGTTAAAGTATTCATTCTGCAGCTGAGAGAAAAGTTAGCATTTGAAGACATCAAGCTTTATTTTTTTATTCCTCCGGAGGATCAAATATAAAATGAAAGTCAGGTTGAAAATATTAAACATTACACATAAAATATATCAATAAAAGAATCAAAAAATTAAGAAAAACATCAATTTAAAAGTTTTCATCTTTTACCTTTTCACCAGCAACACCCTTGGCACCAGGAATTCCAGGGACACCCTGAAAGAATGCACGGGGAATGTGGATTTAGACTCCTGGCTGGGAGCTGAGAGCCAGGAGACACACACAAGAGGCTGAGGGAGCATGACACCCCTGGAGCTCCACTGTGAGGCAAGCCTTCCTCACTCCCAGACTCCAGACAGTCTGGTTCACAACTGCCCCGGGTCAGAGGGCACTGCTTTACTGTGACTGGCTTGTTAAGGCCGAGAACCCTTAAGCACATCTTACCTCTGTGCTAGAGTCATTTTTCAAGGAGGAACTTCCAGAGGAGAACCCGGTGCCATTTTCAGGTCAACAGAGGCAGTAACAGGAAGGAGAGGCTACCAGGCTGTGACATTGCTTCATGCACAGGACAACACAAGGGCCTGTCCAAAGTGCTGGGCTTTGCAGCAGAAAAGGGAATGGCAGGAGGAGGGTGGGCCTTGGTACTTGGTACTGCTGGGAGCCCTAATACCCTCTCATTAGTTAACAAGCGTCAGATGTCACACTAGATGGGGTGGTCCTTGAGAGTACCAAGGTTCCTTTATTAACTTGAAACATTTGCCTCCAAAGAGCCAAGAACACCTCTGTACAGTCTACATGAACTTCCAGACACATTAGCGCAGGGAAACACCATCCTAATTCAAAACAGCACCTAGTCCATAAGTGACATCTTATGTCTCCATGGTCCCCAGAGCATGCACCAACCTTCCTGGGGGTCAAGCCTGCTAACGAACTCCAGAACTGGTCAAAAGTTGTCCCACAGTTCGGAGTTTGTAAAAAAGACAAGGAAGGCTGCATGAACTCAAGAGAGAAGACCAATCCACAACATAAAATTAAAGCTTATGATTTACAGTTACTCCAGAAATAACTTCAGAGAAAAAGTATGAAAGGCAAATAGGAACTGTAAAAATGTAGAACATGGTGTCTTCCTCAGAACATATCAGGTTATGTAGCAAGTGTCTCCCCTGAGAGTTTGTATCTTAAAGCATGCGTGTAAACCAATTAACATTAAAGAACCAAACACTCACTGGCAGCCCCTGCAATCCTGCATCCCCGGGAGGCCCGGGTTTTCCTGGTTCACCCTGAAAAACAAAGTTTGTCTCATATGATTGACCCATATGATCCGCTGCAATTCTTCTAAAAAGGAGGACCATAGACATTCTGAGTAAGGGGTTGTCCCAAGAGCTGACCTTACATGCACTTTTATGAAGTGACTTAATTTAGGGTGGGGGCGTGGGGCAAGGATATAGGACACAAATTCAATCCAAATGCACAACTTCCCTCAACCAATTTCATCCACAGGACAATTTTACTGAGTTCCTGAACGAGCAAATAAATATTCCATTCTAGTATTTTGTATTTGACACTTGATTTTTAAATTAAAAGCAGGAAAAAAGCCAAAGCTGGCTAAAAAAAGAATCTGGTGGTTTAGACACGGAAATGTGTGCTCAGCTGCCAGAAGAGAGACTGCCCGTCCATTCATGGACTCAGTGACAACACTACCTTCGCACCCGGCATTCCAGGGATCCCGTCACGGCCATCCACACCTGGCAAGCCCTAAAGACACACAAAGAAACACACTGTCCTTAGATGCCTTCATTCCTTCATGATTTCCTAAAGTTTTATTCCAACTCAATTATCACTTTGAAAAGGTGCCTGATGTCCACAGCTCAGGACGTACCGTGTCTCCTTTAGGTCCAGGGGAGCCAGGAATCCCTCTAGGTCCTTGGATCCCCTGCAGAGCAGAAGAGGAGTAGACAAAAGACATGGTCAGCTATCACAGTACCCAGGGCATGTCAAGGAAGCAGCAGCAGGTGACAGATGCATGGGGACTCACCCTGTCTCCCTTGGGACCAGCTTCTCCTGGGGGTCCTCGCTGCCCTTGATCACCCTGTGTGAAAACAAAGTGTCATTACCACAAGTAAAAGTCGCTCTTGATAGACTTGAAAATCAGTAAGCATTATCCATATCTCTGTCACCTTCCTGCCATGCAGCATTGTGCTGTCATGGACCCCGAGCTCAAGGAAGTGTACTATAAAATCAGCACTGTCTTAGCTAATGATGACACCACAGAAATCCCTGGAATGTGCATGTCTTTTGTTTTCACTCTAAATGCCCAATGCACTTGTGCTCTTGGATATAACATCTAATAAATTAGGGTCTATGACACCGGGAACCACATCCACACACCAGCTGGTGTCATTGGTTGGCACGGTGAGTTGAGGCTTGGTTAGGTGCTAATCTTTTCTCCATGTTATTTAATTCCCAGTCAGCAATAATGGTTTCTGCCAAAGTTATCCAGCTAACACTGACATGTAGTATAGGTGGTGACAGACGAGAGCATGTGTCTTCCTGAAATACTGTCGAATTGCTTAATGACTCTAGAACCTTGAACGACTCCCTGTTACTGTTGGATCAGTTTCAATGGCCCAGATTGGTATCACACATTCTCCACAATGTTGTTCTGCCTTATGCATACAATCTCACCTTCCCAACACCAACTTTCCACTCCAGGCAGGGGCAGTCCCAGGACAGTACGTACACCATCACCACCCGCAGTGCCTCTCCTGCACTGAGGTGCCTTCCTCAGCGGCACTCACCCAGCCTCCACTCAGGCCCTCCTGCATGAATGCCTCTGCTACTCTCTAGGACTGGACCCTGAGGTTCACCATTGACTCACATTCTCTCCTTCCCATGGGAACATAGAACCTCAATAGCTGGAAATACTATCTTATTTATACATTTTCTATTTTCTGTATAGTATAGGTGATTACTAATGGATGACTTATTTTTTGGTTGCACCCTTCCAAAAAATGGCTTGAGGGAGCCTATAATAATGACACGTGCAATAATGATACCTGGCAGCCAAAATATGGAATAATGAGATCAGAAACCTCAGGGGGGAAAGGACAGAGCTGCCCAGGAACTCGAAATGAGAGAGTTACTGTGACTATGAGCTTCCTAATGATCAAAGCTAGAGGAAAACACAGCAAGCATGGATACTTAACAATTTGATTTAACCTGTAAGAAGGAAACACCCATATCAAGTCAGAAGAACATTTCTTTGTACCCAAGAAAGATGCTTGTCTTAGTTTAAAATGTTTTAAATAGTATAAAAACTATTGCTCTTTTTTCCTCTTTAATTATTCACATGTAAAAGATACTTGCACACACACACACACACACACACACACACACACACATAGCAACAACAAAAACATCTTTCATTGGGTTTTGTGGAAGGAAAGTCACTTACAGGTGCACCGGGAAGACCCTGAGGCCCAGGTTCTCCATCAAAGCCCCGAGCACCCTGCAAAATAACAATGAAGAAACAAAACTGCCATCAATCATGTATGTTAAAGGGCACACCCAACTTTCGTAAAGAAAGTTTGCAGTCAGATAAAAATGCAGTTTCTTGCCTGTAAAGCCTACTCTGTGTCATTGAACCCAACACCCAGACACAAGAACACATGTCACACCAGCAGTGCCGCAATAAGACCTGACGCCACTCTGGAAACCTGAAGTTAACACTGCCACCATGCTCAGTTGCTGGCATGAACTAAAACACCAGTACTCATTCATTCAGAGAACCTGGGAAATCTAGAGGATGAGGTCTGGTGGCCACCTTCTGGGCCTCTGAATGTTCATGGAAATTCATTCATGATAAAGGCCTTGGAGTCACCCTGAGAACAGCTGTCACACTCTCACTGCCTCTGCAGGAGGGACTTCTGCATCTCCCACCGGATCTAGGATAAGCTCTAGAGTAAGACCTAGTACCACCATGTGACTCAGAAGAACGAGTTGTTAGAAGGATCAGTGTGTCCCCTTTCCCATCCCAAGCAAATGTCAGGTTCTGGTTGTGTAAAGGAAACAAACTCTTTCTCAACAGCAGATCCAACAGCAGAATCCAACAGATAGCATCAGAACTACCCAGAGCTGTATAAATCTGATTATCTTGGAACTATCTCTGGACTGGCAACACATTGTACACGTGCCCTTCTTCTCTTCGTTTTAAGAATCCATCCACTTTAGTGTTCTCTACCTAAGTTACCTGGCAAAATACAACCCCCTTCTTTAACTCTTGTGCTTATCTACTAAGTGAATAAGAAGGCACAAGGACAGTGAACGGGCAGTCTCCTCCTGAACCGGTTTGAAATCAGAAGATGACAAAATACATGGAAAACAGGCAAAAATATCAGATAGATATGAGGCCAAGAAAGCCAGGTGGGCCACATCTGGAGTAAGGATCCAAAACTAGAAAATCTCTGAGAAGGTTCAGGCATAGTTAGAACCATAAAAAGCACACCACTGAAACAGAGGCACCACAGAGCCTTGAATTCTTTGATACCCAAAAGCTAGAATAAAGCAGAAGGCATCCCACATTCACTAGGGAAGAGGAGACTTGGAAGACCTGAAACAGACCTTGAAATCGTCATTGATCTTGCGTTACTAGGGCAAAGCCCAGCTTCCTCATTATAAAATGACTTTGGGGCTCTCATTCACTCTCCTTCTTTCTCCCTCTTTCCCTCTCGATGTCTCTCTCTCTCTCTCTCCCTCTTGCTAAGCTTCTCTTTCCCTCTCGATGTCTCTCTCTCTCTCTCCCTCTTGCTAATCTTCTCTTTCCCTCTCTCTTCTCTCTCTCTCTCTTTCTCTCTCTCTCTCTCTATCCCTCTCTCTCCTTCACCTTCCTCTTGTCTCCCTCTCTCTTCTTTTCTCTCCCTCTCATTGCTGTTCAGCGTGAACTTAGATCCAAATCACTGTTACTAGGTAACCACAGGTTTGAGTTCACAAAAAGATCTTCTTTCTCTCTTTCTTTCCATCTCTCTTTCCTTTTTTTTTTTGAAAGCAATTTAACAGAAATTAGAGGAAAAGAGAAATTTTGAAAAATACCAAATAGAAAAATATCTCAAATAAAGAGCATATCAAGAACAGTGATTGGTTTTAAAGTGAAGGGTCACATATTTTAGGAATGATTTAAATCAAGAAAAAGGGAAGGCCAGAGTACTATCTGCTGGGACCTTTTATCTAATAAAAGAAGAGACACACTGCATATTGCTTACAGTAACATGAATACAGAAACATGAAAGAATCTGTCTCTACAAATACAACGTTCTTTGAAAAAAATAGTCTAAAAGGAGATGGAGGAGGAAAGTTCGCAGAATGGAAGTACTTAGAAGAGACAAAGAACCTGAAAAAAATGAAATTGAGAGAAAATATTGTAAATAAGTCAGACCTTTAATTCACCCAAAAGTATTGCCTGAACCCGCAGGTTCGAGACTCGCCTGGGCAACTTGGCGAGACCTCATCTCTACAATAAATCAAAAAAATTAACCAGGCGTGGTAGCGTCCACCTGTAGTTCCAGTTACTTGGAAGGCTGAGGCGGAAGGATAGCCAGAGCCCAGCAGGTCGAGGCTGCGGTGGCCAGGAATGGTCACTGCACTCCAGTCTGGGCAACAGAGTGAGACTCCAACTCAAAAAAAAAGGAAAGAGTTCGTCTCACTGACACCATCTGCAATGCACGTGTGGCCCATTAACTGCAAAGGGCTTGTGCTTCCCTGCATGAATCGGCTCTAAAGAGAACAAGGCAGGGTCAGAAACAGTGCCTGGCAAAGGGGCTTTATGCATTTTCTGGGCCTGTGAGTGGACTGTCTCACCATTCTAAGAAGTAGAGTCAGTTTTCTTAGAGCCCAGGAGAGGCTGGCCACGCCCCTGCACGCCCTGAAAAGCCGCCCTGGGCATGTGTTGGAGGGCAGATTCCCACTGCTCCTCCAGCGGCTGCTCAGGCAGCCAGTGGCCCGCCCTCCATCCTCCTCCAGCCACGTCCTGCCATTCAGCACCCTTCGGAGGCCACCTCCTCTGTGGGCCTCCGTCCCTCTCAAGTTAACCCCTGCCCCTGTTCTCCCTCACCCTCACGGCTGTCTTGCTTGCATTAGTCAGCATCCACCTATGTGTCCCTCCCAATAAACAGCCACTTGGTGGAGGCCTCATTCCCCTCAGAGTCTCCCAGCACCTGCAGATCGCCTTGCCCTAGAGGTGCCAAGAGAGGTTGGTCTCTGACCAGGCCACGGGTTGATGTGTGGCCCTGCTGGCCAGGTGAGCCACAGGTGCCCGTGTCTCAGGGGTGTCCTGCCTGTTTCCGCTTCTCCATTCCCATCTTCCCATCTTTGCCTTGCCCCACCAAAGTTCTCAGGCCTGTGTCTGTGTTCTCAGTGCTGAGTACCGAAGTTGATGAACAGGAAAAACATGGCTACCCTGCCGGCTCAGGATGATTTTAAATACATAACACACAGCAAGCCTCCCGCTGATGCCCAGCATCTGCGTCCACACAGATGTGCAAGGACCCAACCACACGTTCACAGAGCATCCACGAACTGCCATGCTGCTGAAAATGAGAGGGTGTTTTCTTTACTCAAAAAATATGTATTCAGTTCTCCCTCTAAGACATGATCCCAAATCAACAAACAGGAAACAACACTGAATGGATTATCCCACTTCCTGTTTGCATACAAGTCCTTTTGCATCAACGGATAAATACTTAATGCATTCGACCTCATGTTTTTGTCTTCACCAGCTTACTTTTTCCCCTTTGTCCCCAACGATGCCGGTAATGCCTCTCAAGCCTTGCACTCCCTGTAAAACAGAAAAGGCAGAAAAGGGAATTATTTTAGTTGAAGCACACATTTAAAAAAACCTCATCATAAAAGCTGATCCAGAAAAAGGATATTGTCCTAACCAAAGGTAATACTAAGAAATAGTGACACTATATGGAAAAACTTTTCTAGATTAGAAAGGAAAGTCCATCTCCAAAAGTAGACTCAAGGGAGGGGGAAAAAGACAAAAACAAGCAAAAATAAATAAATAAAGGAAAGTCCAAGGAGAATTCTTCTGATGCTAAAGCCTTTTTATAAAATTATGAAGTCTTACACAATAGTGAAGTTGGCACAATCACTCGTGACAAAAAGCAAATGTCTGCATAAAAGGAATCATGAGGATGGATTTGACGTCTCTTTTAACTCACCCACAGAACTTACACTGCCATTCCCACCGCCTTCGTGGCTTGTACTTGATTATATAGAACATGATTTTAAACTTGGGAATAATTTTCCCCACCAATTTATGCTTTAAAAGGCAGGAGATTCCCAGGCTAGCCCACAGTTCTGTGACATAGAAATGGAGCTGGAGTCCCTGTCAGTCACTTACAGTCACTATTTATCATGCCATTCCTACAAATGTATATTTTTCAGGATATGGTTTTGGAACTGGGAATAACATCTTCTGTTACTCCTGATGGTGCCATGAAAAGATTATGTAATAAAATATTTTAAAATTAGGTTTTAAAAAAAGGCACTGAGTTCCAACATGGAGTAGAAGGAACCCATCCCTCAGGCACATGTACAACAGGGACCCTCTCCCATTTTGAAAAAGTGGTTATGCCGGGCTCAGTGGCTCAGCCTGTAATCCTGCGCCTTTGGGAGGCTGAGGTGAGTGGATTGCCTGAGCCCGTGGGTTCGAGACCCGCCTGGGCAGCGAGACCTTATCTCTACAATAAATCAAAAAATCAGCCGGGTGTGGTAGCGCATGCCTGTAATTCCGGCTACTTGGAAGGCTGAGGCGGAAGGATCGCAGGAGCCCAGCAGGTCAAGGCTGCGGTGGCCAGGAGTGGCCACTGCACTCCAGTCTGGGTGACAGAGTGAGACTCCAACTCAAAAAAAAAAAAAGAAAAAGAAAAAGTAGTTATGCCCCAATGGTTTGTGGAAAAATAGATAACACCAAGTTAAAATAATGCTATTAACCCAAATACTAAATAAATTGAAGCTATTCCAAGAATCATGAAAAGAAAGAATGTTTGTATATCCTAGTTAAATGTTTTTTAAAAATGCTTTACTGGAGGTCCTTGAGCTCCAACTTCTCCCAGTTCTCCCTGGTCACCTTCTTCACCCTAAAAAACAACAGAGAAAAGCACACAAATATTATTCTAACCGAAAAACACAGAACTACGCTTGCTCTAACTCACTCTGTCTTAAATTCACCTAGCGTCCCCTGAATTATCCTACTTTATTTCATTATTTTTACAGGTAATCCACAATAATTAGAGAATTTTCATAAAATACAGCGAAGTATACAAAGAAGTTAAAGCCAGCCAAATCTCGGCATTCAGTCATAAATAACAATAACATTTCAACACTATCCTTTCAAAGTTTTTCTAAAGAGAGGGAGAGAGAAAGAGAGACAGAGAGAAGCCAAGAAAGAAAGAAATGTATGCATTTATGTTCCAAGTGTGTGTCTGCAGAGGATGTATTATTAGGAAAATATGGTAAGACTATGCAAGCTTTTTCATAAGATACAATATTTTTTAACATGATTTTCATTTTAGCTCTTTTAATTATAATTTTCACACCACATATAATTTTTTAATATATAAATCAGTCTTCTTTCATGGGTATATGCCTTTGATGTCACTCAGAGAAAAGCCCTTTCACACCCAAAATATATTAATAATCATTTGTATTTTTGTTCTAGTAATTTCATAACTTCTTACATAGAAATATTTAGTTATTAATAATTTATTTTGATCTAAAATAAAACATAGAAATATTTTTATTTCTCTTGTTCCAATATCATTTATTGAAGAACAGATTCTCTCCACACAGGTTGGAAAATTCATTGTTAACATATACAGATTGTCAAATGCCCTTGGCTATAAAGCTCTACTGAACTGCTGTACGCTGTCACCAATACCACAATACTTTAATTATTGATATTTTATAATAAAGTTTAATATCAGGTAGGGAGAATTTCCTTGTCTTAGTTTTCATTTGTGGTTACTCTGATTTTTCAGATTTTCCTAAATATTTATTCTTCCAAATGAACTTTAGAATTGTTTAGCATTCTGGAATCATAGTACTGCATTAAGTTAATAGACTAATGTGGCAACAATTAAAATACTTACAATATTAAAACTTTCTATCCTGGAACTCAGTGTATCTACCTATTTAGTCAAATATTTTATTTTTATTAACTTTATTTTAATAAAGTTGTATTATTTCCTTCACATTTGTCTTAAAATTTTCTTAATTTTGTTCTAAGTTATCTTGACTATTTGGTTGCTACTGCCCATTATATTTTCTAAATAATTACTGTTTTGACGCTTTATATTAATTTTACAGCTTTTGATACATTTTAAAATGTTAGAATATAATCCAAAAAGAAGCTTGACTTCTGTCTCTTACAGAAAGATTACTTTACAGATTCTGAAAAAAGTTACTTTTTCTCTGACAAGGGTTTTGGTTTTTAGAATAGATATACTGCTGTACATTTTCTGTGGCAATAAATATATTAAATTGTGAAGCTGTTTTTTATCTTTTGTTTGTTTTTGGTTTCTTTAATTTTTTATTTTCTTTGTGTATGTGAAGTTAATTGTAAGGAAAGTACTTCATTTTTAATATTATGTACATAACATTTTATTAAAATACATTTCTATTATTTCTTTATTTTCAATCCACCTATTTTCTTGCTCCACAGACTATACCTTACACTTGAAATTTTCACTAGAAACAGGAGCTACTGTACAGAAAAGTTAGCAGCAGTAGTGATATAGAATACTTGGGCATATGATGCAGAGAGCTAGGTTATGTCTAGATCATTGACCTTGATTTCTAGATGAACAGTGAGAGTCTCACATATTGGTTCTAGCCTCATAATTATGCTGAGGTTTTATCCATTAGCACCTATGTCTGACAGTCGGAAACAGCAACCCCCGTGGGAAGTCAGTGAATTAGCTATTCACAGAGCGGACAGTCACCATGTGTGCGAAATTAAATGCTGCTTGTAGTTCCCTGTAAAAATACAAAACTAGCTACAAAACAACAGTGACTGATATGTCAGCTGCAATATTTTCCCAGCAGGGCATGGAGTATTTTCCACAGGTTCTCCGTATCACCCTCTCTGCAGGGATGTCTTTGAATCAAGTGTTTCATCTGCAGATGGAAAGCACACAGCTAACCAATAACCATGAGGTTAAATAACAAACTTAAGAGCAGCAACTTATTGTCATTTTACTGAAGGATTTTGCTGTATGAAATTTGCTGTATGATCTGTTGCATGATGCTGCCAATACCACAATATTTTAATTATTGAAATTGTATTATTCATTCCTATATTCATACACAATTTTTACAATCTTCATTCATTAACTTGTAGAGCAAGTTCAAGGCAAAATTGTGGCTCTGAACTCCAACTTCAGGCGTCCTGTTTCTATTATTCTGCTGTAGACTTAAGTTCTGTCCATCAGTTGGCCCTTCAAGGTTCTCCCTTCAAGGTTTGTCAATAAAATGATAATAAGTCGCTGCTCTTAAGTTTGTTATTTAACCTCATGGTTATTGGTTAACTATAATGGTTATCCTATCTATTTTCAAAGACACTCCTTCAAGTTTAAGTGACACAAAAATGTGAAATAAATTAAAGAAAATTTCAACAACTTTCAAACAAAATTTTGGCCAATTCCCTGATACGCCAGAAAAAAAAAAATGTGCAGGTTTTCCACCAAAGACCAAATCAAACTTGAAAGTCTAGATAACTAACTTGTATAGGTATCAAAAATACTAGTTTCATGGGGAGAGTGGAGGGTCACCCTGATTGACAGCTCCACCCCAAAATCCTGAGGGACAGGGGAGTAAAAGTCCTCCAAAGGAAGGGGTCACCAAAAGGAGAAAGGGTTGTAGAGCATTAAAAATAATAGACATCCGCCATATTGCTTTACTATGCAATTCCTCATGAATATCTCTTCATGTGACTTAATATTCTTACACACCTGCTTTTGTGGCTAGCTAGTATTCTAGTATATGGACATATCATCCTTAATCTAGCCAGTCCCTTGTGATTGGGCATATTTTTTTCACTTCTGTGCATCCAGCACTCAGAATAACCCTGGCATACAGCAGGCACTTAATAAATATTTGTTCAGTTTTTTAAATTACAAGTTTTAAGACACAAGGGGAGAATGGATACACAGAGAAATTTCCAAAGTACTGGATTTTTTTCCTCTGTTCTCCAACTTGACATCAGGAACCCAGCTGTTATATCTCAGGTAAATAAACTGCCTTAACTGTGTGTAGCCTGTGTAATGAAAACTTTTAAAATAAATGTCCAAACACCATAATAGTACAGAAATGGGCCTATTTATCCTGATTATTTGAGGTTATTCAGCAGACTGATTTTTAGCTAAGAAGTTCAAGGATATGAATGCCTAAAGAGATTGATAAATTGCCTTTCCACTTCTTGACTCCCAAAGAAAAAGACTAATCCTCTGTCATTATCCAATAAAGGGCTAAAAGGACACAGTCAACAAAGTCAAGAGAACCTGAATTAATAGGAACAGCCTGGCCAGGCTCAGTGGTTCAGCCTGTAATCCCAGCACTTTGGGAGGCCGAGGTGAGTGGACTGCCTGAGTCCAGGAGTTAGAGACCACCCCGAGCAACTTGGTGAGACCTCGTCTCTACAACAAATCAAAAAATTCAATGAACGTGGCAGCACACGCCTGTAGTTCCAGCTACTTGGAAGGCTGAGGCGGAAGGATCGCTGGAGCCCAGCAGGTCGATGCTGGGGTGGCTGTGAGTGTGCCACTGCACTCCAGCCTGGGCAACAGAGTGAGACTCCAATTCAAAATAAATAAATAAATAAATATATAAATATATAAATAAAAGAACAGCCTGAGTGTGTAAAATACCATCAAATTTTCCAAGACTAAAATTCGACTCTGCAGGAAGCAAAATACTTAGACACTTGAAGATGACTTGCCTAGTGGTTAAGAAAAGGACAAACAGGTGACCTTGTTTATGTTCCAGCCTTGGTTTTTCTCCAGGGCATACCAGTCCCAGCATAAGCTACGCTGTGGATTCCATGAGTCTATCCAGATAGTAATGTAAGTCATTACTAGCCTCCAGAGACTCAACACCTAGGTTACATCGAAATGAGGTCAGAAATAAACAGATACATTACTTCAGAATTCAAGAAGCAAAGCTATGAGCCATATCCCAACCTTTCTGTGTGCTAGTCTCAGAAACACCCATCATAAAGTTCATAAAATGTTGTCTGGAGCTAGTTGAATAATGTTTGACTATCACAGCAGCAAGGAGAAAAGCTGAGAGTGATGGATTTGAAAAGGAAAGAAAGGTAGAGACACAGGAAAAAAATGAAAATGCCCGGTGTCTTCTTTGCATTTTGGAACAGAACAACTTTAGAGAATCATGCTTTGTCAGCTACTGATGCAAGTATTGAGAACTTGTCAATCACTACTGGAAAAAGAAGGATGAAACACTATGCTTCATGACATCTGATAATTTCTAATTCTTACAAAGAGAGTGACCCTCACCTTAATCACTGTCCATTGTCCTTACCTTGTGTCCTTGTCTTCCTGGTTCACCGATTTCTCCTTTAGCCCCTTTATGCCCCTACAAGTACAAGAATAAATAATAAAATATATGCATAAATTAGAACTGTCTTGGGTCTGGCACAAAAAGTGGTCAGAAGGCTCCTAACATAACCCTACTTCCCTCAATGTGCTTCAAAGTAAAACATCTTGTTACAAGGAAGACAATGGCCTTAAATGATCTTCACAGCACAGTGTGCCACACGACTGCTGTGCATAATAAATACTCACTTTAATTCACAGGAGAGCACCACTCTGGAGTAACAACACGCCATTACCTGGCTCAGAAACTCAGGGTTCAAGGACTCCCACCTGGTATTCTAGATCCCATCCCTGCCTCTCACGTCCTCCTGCAGTTGGGGGAAGGGCATGAAGGCTTCCTCAACTCTGGTGACTTAACTTTTCACAAGTGACAGCCCTGATCCAGCCCAGCTGCTGTCCCCTGCTCTCGAAGGCTTCTCTGAAAGCCTTCAGCCTCCTCCATGCCCACTGCCTTCCTGGAGGCAGAAGAAGGGCTGGTGTACAACTTTCTGCCTCTTTCTGTCCAATTTTCAGTGCACAGAGAAAGCAACAGAGGCACAGGAGAAGGCCACAGGCGTGGAAAGAAGCCCGTTTCTCCTTATCGGTCCATTTGTTCTGACATGTGGGCTTTGGGTGGTGACAGGAGGCAAACTGCAAGACAAACCCTTGAAAACCAAGTCTGTCGGAACATTCACCCCTCAGAAACCTTTCTGAAAACTAGACACCGGTCCAGGGCCAGATATTCTGCAGCTGAGGGAACCACCAAAGTTACCCTCAGAGGAATGCTGGTAGACAGCCAGAGCCTTGGCCTCTCAGGGCACAGCAGAAACCCACCGGTGGGAATTTCTCAAAAGCACTTCAGACTCGGACTAGAGAGAGATAGCTATTATCCCCAGCACTGGGTATTTATTTTTTGTTTTCGTAGAAATTTTTGAAGTACTTATGATGGCAGAGTGAGATAAAAACAGTTTTGGAAAGTCTTTTGCCCTGTCTATTTTGCATAGCTTTTCCAATTTTTTTGTTTTGGGGGTTTTTTGTTGTTGTTGTTGTTTACAAAAACAGTTTCAAGTACATTATGGACAAAATCACCCCATGGCCCCACCACCATCTCCCTTTGCAGGAGACAAACTCCTGAGCCCTGATGTGGTGTTCTAGGGTTTCTCAGTCCAAGGTATTCTAGGTATTTCTTCCCTGAACAACAAAACTGCATAATTAAGCATCCGGTCTTGGAAGGAGGCCCTGTCAGGGCACCAGCTGGAATTTCTACAGCAGAAAAGCCACAGAATCAGCAAACACAGACTCGCCTCCCCCACCTTGTGCGGTCTCTGCAGCAGGAAGACCAGCATTGAAAGCCAAGGCCCCGTCTTGTCTGTGGATGATACTCTTGATAATAGAGCACTGAAGTTGTTCTCTTACCCTCATGCCTGGTATGCCTGGGTATCCTGAGCGGCCTGGTGGACAGGCATTTGGACACTGCCAGAGAAAGAGAAAGAGAGTGCATAAGCTAGGACCCCCACTTAGTGAAGGGTGGTGTTTTCAGGGATTTCAGCTACAGGACGCCAAGCAATTATATTCATTAAATAACTCTAAAGACCCCTTTCCTGTTTTTACTATTACATTTTCAAACTCAGAAATATTTCTGACAGAAAAGTGCAGACAATATAGCAAATCTCCCCTTGTATCTACCATCCAGTTTTAATAAATGTTCATATTTTGCTATATGTACTTCAGGTCTAATTTATTAGAGACAAAACGCTTACAGAAAACCTATTGTGCCATGACCTGGTCCATTTCCCTTCCCCTCTACTAGGCCAGCCCTCTCCTGAGGTTCACATCTACTCAGCAAATGAGCCAAAACTGTATTTGGCGCAGTTTACTGCAATCACCAGACTGTTCATCTACAAGTAAAACAGAGCTTAAAGGGAGTTATCTGACTTCCATCTCTTTAAAATTGGGGTGCTCTAGTGACAGCATGCCCTAGCCATAAAGTAAAAAGATTGTAGAAACACAAAGATACTTCTATAATGAAAAACTGCTATGATCTGAGTATATTCAAGTTAGCAGCCCACTAGTGTTACAGACTGCTCTGCCCTCTGAACAAAGCACAGAAACCCAGCATATTACAGAAGATCTTTAAAAGAGAACTCATCTGACGATGACATGATCCTTGAATTAAAACTGTATCTTGTTCAAAGGAAAATATCTTACCAGTGGATCTCCATCATGAAAACCAATTGTTCCCTAAAATAAAACAAAATTAAAGTTTAGATTATAATAATTAATATAATTAAGTTTAGGTTATAATTAATTAATTCAGATAAATAAATATATTTATTTAAGAAAATATAAGAAACAGGAGTATAGAATATGCTAATATTCTAAAATTTGAATGGTGGGCATATTCTTTTTGAAGAACCCTAAATATGAGTAGATTATTTCTTTTGAGGGGATTGAGGGGAGAGTGAGAGACAAAATAGAAAATATAAGGAACTCTGAATTGTACTTAAACTCTAGTTCATTTGAAAATGCTTCTTTTATATATCTAAGCTTTGAGCATTTCAGAAACCACAAACATCAAAGGACTTCATTTGCCCTGTGAAAACCACCTTTTAAATTATTGTGATTCCTCTATTTTTTTTTACATAAAAACAACAATGTTCTGAGTGTGTGAAAAAACTGGTAGTCATTTTGAAAATTTGGAATCATGACAAAATTAATAGCACTTCCACTTTTAGCTCTTAGATTTTTTTATTTTTATTTTTTGTCAATCCTAACTCTCTGTTCCAAAAAAACATCAAACTGCAAATAACTTACACTTGGTCCTGGAGGGCCAGGGGGGCCAGGTGGTCCTCTTTTCCCAGGATCGCCCTAAGTCATTAGAAAGTCATGACACAGCAATTATACCCATGTCAAAACACAGCACATAAAACCAGCAATGCATGAGAGAATGGTATTACCAGAAACCCCTACTGAGCTCGGTCATGCATAGACCTGCCACTAAAATCAATGGGCGGCCCATAATCCAATCAGTTCTACAAAATCAGAATAATGAAGGTATTCCAGGCTCACCAAGTTAATTAAACAAGGCAGACAAGGTAGGAAAAGCCAAGTCAATTCTCTACAGGACGATCATTTTATCTACTCTGAAAACAAACTGGAAACACTCCTTATTTTTCGAATTGATCTACAGGGGCCCAGAGCAGCCAATCCTGCCAATGCTGCTCAGCTAATCAGAACAACAGCAATCAGGGTACCCAACCTGGAGCTTTGAAAGGGAAGGTGACCTCGGCAGTGTCTGACTCTGGCGGACACTGGTCACCCACCATCCATCACTTGTCTGTCACTGCACCTTTTTGCAAGGGTCAGAAAATCAAACAAAATTAAATTCAAGTAAGTCATTCAGATGAAATGGGCTCGAATCACTTGCAACAGCCATTTTCCTTCTGAATGTTCTACCAGAAAAAATCAAAAGCATGTTATAATATTTATGTACTTATTTACTTTATTTATTTACTTATTTATTTTAGAGATGAGGTCTCATTTCACTGCCCTGGCTAGTCTTGAACTCCTGGGCTTAAGTAATTCTCTCTCCTCGACTTCCCAAAGTGCTGGGATTATAGGAATGAGCCATATGACCGGCTGCTTACTATTATGTTAACTTTACAGTCATTTCATCCTCATTTGTTCAGTAAATAAATTTGCAAACAGTAAGCACATGTAGAGAAGCAAGAAAGACATGTGACATGCAGCTCTTTTCCTCAATGAGTTCACAGTTACCTACTTTCACATAGCATCACTCATTCAACATCTTGGAAATGTTTACTCAATATCAACATGAAGTACTTTTTATCAGCAATTTGTTTTATAAAGTCCAGCTCTTTAATGTCAAAAGCTGAATTCTGTGGGTTCAATTGTAACTTAAGGATCCAACATAAATATGCATGGTAATAATCTTAGGCTATCAACTTTTTATGTCACACAGAGTCTAATGTGAAAGCCGCTGGGTCGTAGTCCTGGCTGACAGTCTGTACACTGAGGATGACACTCTCTTATTTGAGACTCAGTCTGAAGTTGGAAAGAAAAGTTTAGTTTAAAACTTTAGGGAAAAAAATAAAATCACTCTACAAAAATAATGACTATTCCTAGTGCCCATCAATATTATGAGCTAGAATGAAACTCACCTGCCATGTTTTGACTTGCCAGGGAAAGACAGAGTTAGGGTCATGATAAACCTGGTAACACCTTCTATTAAGGCAGCCAATGTCTATCAAAGTGCTCTGCGGTACTCACAATAGATCCCACACGGCCAAGCTCTCCAGGGAGTCCTGCTGTCCCAGGAGGACCCTAAAGTCAACAAATCAAAGCGACATGGTGACTTGTGGAGATTTTAACTGTCATAAATGGTATCAAATATGATACATAATGGACTCAGAAATACATATCTGTATTAGCTTTGGCTCCCCATGAACCAATGACTCATTTGACCAAACTTTAATTACTTAAGATATAACAGACATTTCCTAAATTAATAAATATTTTGTTTAGCAGAATAGGGGTATTGTCATTAGTAGCCACCTAAGACCATGCAGGTAGAAGATTGTAAACACCACTGGGCGGAGTGTTAGTTGGATAGTAAGGAACGATTTGAGAACTGGGACATTTTTGTAGACTGTAAAAGCAAATGATGAAATTATACTTACGGGGGGTCCAGGAATACCACGACCCTAAAAAATTAAAATAATAATACTTAGTATAAATGTGGACACAGACAGAATTCAGTTTAAAAACAAACATAAGCTCTATCACTAAATAAAGATATGATGCTCATTCTAAAGAAAGTGCTAGATAAAGCAAAGCAAACATGACTCTCCTACAGGGAACAGATGCTTGTTTCAGCCCCTTGAACATTCATTCCTTTGGTATGTCTACTAACCAGTGATACTTTCTCAAACTTTTTAAAAGAAAATCAGGGTAAAGAGGCATCCATGCTTTCCCTCAGGAGAACCTACTGTTACCTACAGTGGCACACAGCAACCAGAAAGTTTAAAGATTTCATTCATTTGTAGTGTTTTATATGAAACCTACATTAAAAGTATTATGTTTTATAATTCATAATAAATGATATTTAGAGGTTCACCAAACATTTAGCACAGAGAAGCAGGGGTAAAGGGGGTCAGAAACACGCCTCCCTTTGACAGGCAGGAGCTATGTGGCCAGACACTAAATAAAGTGAATACAAGAATAAAAATGTCATCACTCCTGAAGTAGCCCACAGTGGGACCCGAATTTGATATGCTGAATTTGATTTTAGATCTAGCCATTCTATCTCTCTTTTCTTACACTTTCTGTCTCTTCAGCAGCACCAACCCGTATGTAACCAAGGATTGAAACCCCACCTCAGTCATCTTCTTGCCCTATGCCCCAGCACAGGACCAGGTATATGATAAACCTTAACAATATACTTGTTGAAATTAAATCTGAATATCTCTATTCTCTCTCTTTGTTTTCTAACTCCATTTCCCCCCTTGGGATTTCTCATTTTTCTTTTCTCTTCTATGTTGGCCTGAAGAGCTTTATTCACAGCTGTCTGTGATCCCATATTTGTGTTAGCTTTTCATTCCAGACTGGCTTTTCTAAAACACTCATCTATAAAGTACTGCCATGGAATCACTGCACACCCTCTAGTAGTGATAGCATTACTTCTAGTTATTTAGGCAGTGAAAACAAACAAGAACTTCACATGTTTTAATAACAGGTGGGATTTTTAAAACACATTCTTTGAAAAATGACTCCAAATTGAACATTTTAATGCATAGATCAACTTGGGACATAGGTGTTATAGTTGATAATACCAAAGTAATCAATAAGTTATTTCATTGTCAGAGACCTTGATGTTTGACAAATTTCACTAAATAAAAATAAGGTATTTCTATAAGATGTTGAGGTTGAGATTGAGATTGAGTTGAAAAATACGGGTGAAAAGTCAACAACTCTTCACTTTTGAAAATAGGCTTCTAATGGAAAAGTTGGCAGGTGCTGAAATATGGCTAGGAAAATAGCACAGATAGGGAAAAGGATGAAAAATACAGATTAATGACAAAAGCAAAAGAGCAAAGAGGAAAACAGAAAGTAAAAGCAGCCTAAGAACCTAGTCCACTTGTACATGCAAAAAAACACACATGTGCTAGATTGTGCAATGTAGGAGAAGACCAATTAGGAAGTCAGGCAGTGACAATGTCTGACTGGCTGATATTTCGTTGGAGGTAAAACCAGTGTTACGGTAGTTGTTCAAGGTCCACTTATGAGTAAGAACACGCAGTACTCAGTTCTTTGTTTCTGTGAAAGATCACTCAGTATTATGGAGTCTAATTCCATCCAGGTTGCTGTGAAGTTCATGATTTTGTTCTTCTTTATGGCTGCATAATATTCCATGGTGTATATGTACCACATTTTTTTTTATCCACTCCCCTTTTGATGGGCAGCATGGTTGGTTCCATGTTCTAGCCATTGTGAGCAAACCTTGAACAACTACCATAATACTATAAGAAAACGATTGACAGTGGGAAACTGCGGAGGGTAAGGGGGCAGGGAGGTGGGATTGACAGTAGTAGAAATCTCCCCGGGGAAGGAGGGGCATACCTCATCAACAAGGGTGCCTGCACAATGAATATTTGTATATCTAACCCTGAATTGTACCCCACAATTTTTTTTAAAAAATTTAAAAGTTAAAGAAAAAACAGTAGTGAAGAAAGTACTATGGTGTCATGGTCTGAACAATGAACACTTAGATTTGCTGTTGGTGTGTAAGACATGTTTTCAATCTTAGAGGCAGAGTTGTCTGTTGGGAAATGCCACCTGCAAACAGACACAAGTATCTTATACTGTACATTCAAATATCGCTAGTATTGTTCCACTCACAGTAGGAATGCTTACCATACCACAGAATTTATGAACTCCTCTGCAGGTGTATTGTATAGAAAACTACACTTAAAAATTTTGCCGTGGCAGACTTTTACCTAAAGACAGGAAATGTTCGATCCTGTCGCTTTACATTTACTTACTGGAAATCCACGCGATCCAGGCACACCGGGTTCTCCCTGAAAATACAAATAGTTTCATTGTGCTGACCTTCTGTAGCATGGATATGTAAATATGCAGACTGGGTAAATAATGAAACCATTAAAGCACTCCACTTTGGTGTTTTCAAATACACTTTTAGTTCAACAAGTGTATTTCACTGCTTCATAACTTAATCTGCTAGCTTATTTGTAAATACTACAATAAAATTATGCTTCAGTATTAAATTAATACCAGCAATTAATATGAGGTGGCTAGCTTACTTTTTGTCCCCTTGGTCCAATGGAGCCAGGAGAGCCATCAGGTCCTGTTAATCCCTATGAAAACAAGATAATGATGTTAGAACTCCCAGGACATCCTTAGGCAAACCACAAGGTGGAAAATTTCCATTTCATTTATTAATTATCCAGAGGATGTTTATATATGTATGATGCAAATGATGACAAAGAAATAACTTCCTATATTTTTACTCAAAGGCAAAGATTAACATGAGATCTATCTGCTAGTTATTTTTTGTTGATACGTTGTATCATATCCCTAACTTCCTGTTAACTACACTGCTTATCACGGGGTTCAATAATTTTGTGGGTTTTTTGGCATCTTCTTTGAAAAAAATGCAACATAACAATATTACAGTGTTATAGTAGCTAAGACCGAGGATCTTGGCTCTGCCATTTATTCAGGATTATGTACCTTCCTTGCTTCATAGTCTACAAACATCTGTTTGATATTCAGTTTTTATTCTCCAAACATTAGCCCTTGGGCACTTCATGTACTGCCACTTTGCATAGACAGAAAGTTCAAACGAGGGGTTTTGAAACATAAGACTAAACCTATCTCCTAAAGCACTAAAAATAGCGTAGCCAAATGCCTTCCTTACGGGGATCATGACAGAGAAAGTCAGCCTCAATAACAGCTAAAAGCCAACTATTTATTTTTGTCTCAAAATGAAGGATCTGTTTTAAACCCTAGTAAAAAAAAATTCTTGGAAATTATAATTAAGAGTTTTCAAGTGTCTTCTCTTATTGAGAAAAGTTCTTAGTGTTGGGAAGACACATAAAGTGGACTTGAAGGGGAGGGACACACCACCAAGCTGTTCTCTAAGAACAGATGTCCTTTCCTTCACTTTGAACCAAGTGACAAGACCAGGACGGGTCTGTTGTGAGACCTCATTAAGTATTAGTAGAATGTCCTGAAGTCACTTTCTCTGAAGAATTGCTAATATGTTAGGGTTACCACAGAACTCAGCATCTGAGCTTCCTTCAGGTGGGGGCAGGTGAGCCAGAGAAAACTGGAGAAAGGTTGCCGGTTCCCAATCTTCCAGTATTCCTAGCCAGTTCGTTGCTGTCAGTGAAACCAGCCAGAAACACATTCCGGAAAGAGAACAAGCTAGTTCCAAATCTTCCTCTCTATGTGGACCGCATCCTCCTGTCCCCACAGGCCCCACTCACTCCAAGTATAACCAGACATTCCTTGGGGTAAGGAAGGCTGTGCCCGTCCCAGCCTTCAGTTTCTCTTTCTATATTAGCCTAGAGAGTACTGGCAAGGGACAGGTGCAGGTGCAGACCACCTGCTGGGAGCCCACCCACCTCACCCTCATTCCCCCAGAGGCTGAGGGTTTGCAGAATGCGCAGGATGGGAAGCAGATGCCTGTTTTCTGAGAGAAGGGAATGCCAGACTGGCATTCTCCCCAGGAGGTCCCAGGCACCTCTGCCCCTAAATCCCCCTCCCAGGATGACCCTCCCAAGGCTATGTGGCTCCACAGCCAGCCAGCGTTGCACACAGGCCAAGATCCTGGCCACCAAGCACTTCTCTTGCTCTCTGTTTCTGTCTCTCTCTAGTTCTGTCTCTCTGTGTCTCTGTCTGTCTCTACCTCTTTCTCTGTCTCTGTCTTTTTGGCTCTCTCCCTCTCTTTCTTTCTGTTTCTCTCTCTCTCTCTCTCTCTCTCTGTCTCTCTGTCTCTGTCTCTGTCTCACTTTCTCTGTCCCTGTCTCTATCTTTCTGTCTCTGTGTCTTGTCCTTCTGTCTCTGTCTCTAACTCTCTCTGTCTCTCTTTGTTTCTCTCTCTCTCTCTCTCTCTCTCTCTCTCTCTCTCTGTCCTTCTCTCTGTCTCTATCCCTCTGTCTCTGTCTCTCTTTTTCTTTCTCCTTCTCTCTCTCTGTCCCTATCTCTCTATGTCTCTGTCTCTCTCTCTCTCTCTCACGGGTACCCCACCCTGCCACCCATACCCCCTCCTCCCCCTCCCTCGAACTCCCTACTCACGTCAGCGCCAGGTGTGCCGGGCTTGCCAGGAGCTCCTGGCTTTCCGGGTTCCCCTGCGGGACCCTGAGGGTGGAGGGTAGAGAAAAGGTGCCTAGTGAGCCCCTGGGACACACGCGACTGCAAAATGTGTCTGAGAAAGACAGTGGCGCGTGATGGCGCCGACTAACTTACCAGGAGGCCCGGGGGACCCTTTGGACCTCGGTCACCCTGGGGACAGAAGAGGTGAGAGTCTCAGCAGGTGTGCGCGAGGCATACATAGCCAGGACAGGGACACGGGGGTGGAGGAGACGAGAGGCGGAGGTTCCCCATCAACAGGGACAGCAGGGACACGTCCACCCCCAAATCCCTGGGCTCCCAGGAGCAGCCTTAGCTCCCCTTGTCCGACCCGACCTCTCAGGGTGACGGGAGGGGACGCCATCCCTCTCTGAAATCCCACGCGGGCAGAAAAGGGCAGGAGAGCGACACTCACGTCGATGCCGTCGATGCCCGGAACTCCAGGGGGACCTGGGGGTCCAGGGGGGCCCTGCGGACCCGGGGGGCCTCTCTGCAAGACAGACGCTGGTGAGCAGAGTGCGGGGGCCGGAGCGCCGAGCCCCGCCCAGGGGACCCGAAGGTCTCCTGGTATCACTGCGCCCCACGGCCCCACCCGGAAGAGCGCAGAAAGTAGAGGGGGTGGGACAGGGAGGCTCCAAGTCTTTTCCCCAAAGGGACTCCAATGAGCATACTACACCGGCGTCTTCAGTAATCGTTTGGCCATAATGGACCTGGCAGGAATACAAGTGCCCTTCCAGGTGGCGCGACGGGGCCACCCTGTGGACTTCTCCGTGTTGAGCATAACGGGGGGTGGGCAGGGCTGAGGACAAGAGCTGGAGGGGCTGGGCTCTCTGGCTCCGGCTCTCATCTCTCTCTCTGTCTCTATCTCTCTTTATCTCTGTCTCCCCATCTGTCTCTGTGTCTCTTTCCCTCTCTATGTGTCTCTGTCTTTCTCTGTATCTATCTCTGTGTGTTTGTGTGTGTCTCTATCTCTGTCTGTGTCTCTGTCTCTATCTCTGTGTCTGTGTCGCTGACTGTCTCTCTGTGTGTCTCTGTGCGTGTGTCTCTGTCTCGCTCTATCTCTCTGTCTCTGTCCCTGTCTGTCTGTCTCTCTCTCTCTCTCTCTCTCTCTCTCTCTCTCTCTCTCAGTGTTCGTGTGTGTCGGTCTTTGCCTTTCGAGAAAGGACACCTAATTCCAGACTGACCCTGGAGGCGACCTTTCTGTCTCTTGCAATCAGCCGCGCCGCGCCGGGGGCGCTGGGGTCTGCATGGCATGGATGTGCTGCTTGGGGAATGTGAGCTTTTTTTTCCTTTTTTTTTCCGCTTCTGAATTTTAAAAAGGAAGAAGAAAGCCTCTTTCATGGAGGAAAACTTTGTTTTTCCACTGCAGCGGCAGCCAGGTTACAATGGGGTCTTTGTGAGTGAAACCTCAGTCCCCGGGCTCGCCCTCCCGGCCC
>NW_007249642.1:501147-517740 GCF_000164805.1 Carlito syrichta
TCACCCTCTCCCCACGGCCCCGCCTCCTCCGCGCCCCTGGCAGCCTCTGGCTGTCGTCGGGGCCGCCCAGGCGTCTGTGGCCTGCCTGCGATCGGACCCCAGGTGATCTGGGAGAGGTGTCCGAGTGGGGAGAACCGACACTCGAAGGAGTTTCCTCCCGCCAGGCCAGAGCAGTCCCTGCTTTCTGAATATGTCTCGGGTGGGCGCAGCCGCTCTCGGGAAAGCAAGTTAGGAGGTGGAAGGTGGACAGGGATGAGCTGGGTGGACAGGCCTTTGCGGGTGGCCCCGGGACTCACCGGTGTTCCGGCGGGTAGTTCGTGGCAGGTTTCTCTCCTGGGTCGCAGCGGGTCGCAGTGGATCAGCATCCATTGAAGTTCAAACTGGAGGAAGTCAGGGACAGTGGGTGAGGTCTCTGGAGGACAGAGGCGGGTCACCCAGCAGAGAGGAGTCTGTGCTATGTGCTAGTCCGAGGCCTGGAGGCCTCCTTGGACTGGGTGAGCTTGTGCACCATGACTCTTGCTTTTCCTTGAATGAAGTTTTCTCGTGGAAGGGGCTGACCCTTCCGGTGTCTCTGATGACTGAATGTGAATGTCTTCTGCTCTGGATTACTCCAGCAGGGTCTTGGCCAGGACAGACCCTGACGCTGGCTGTCTGTTTCTGTCCTCACAACAATCTCAGGAAAGAGAACCTAATAAAGTGAGGTTGGGAGGGAACTGGTCACAAAACATGGAGTGTCAGAGTCTGGATTAAGCTAGGCCTGATGTACTCCATGGGGAATACGCGCTCTGGGAGTTTGGATTTTGGATGGGGGGGATGAGAGACGGGAACAGCCAAGTGAACAAGGAGAAGGAAAATCCAGTCCTGGGAAATGTGTGCGAGAGACAAGACATTCTCCACGAAGCATCACAGATTAAGTGGAAAGAGGAAGGGCAAGAGGACAGGAGAGTGAGAGGGGAGTCTAAGACTCAGAGAAATGACTAAAAGGATTTGATTTTTGCATATTCTTATCCACTGGTTGGAAAGAGAGAACTTTCTAGACACTTGAAATCCAAATGTGTCTTGAGAACTTCTCAACATTTTTAGCAGGTGCTGAGGGAAAAAGAAGTGTATGACAGGGAAGAAACAGAGCAAGGGAAGGGTTACCAGGTCAGAATCCAAAAGGAGCTTCAGGTGACAAGGCAGGAAAACAAGACTGCCACATCCCCTAGGAAGCCTGTGCCCCAGGAAGCCTGTGCCCCGGCCCTCTTCTTGAAGGGGTCTCCTGCCGGGCATTTCGGATTGCATCCATGTCTCCGGGCCAGCAGTTTCTGCAGGCATCAGGCAAATGCCTCGCTGAGTCTCTAGGCCCCAGATCTAAGTGTTGTCTTTTCTTTCATCCAACAGAGATGCCAGGCAGCCTCTAGATTTGCCTAGAGCTAGAATGAAGTTAGGCAAGCCTTTCCCACTATTTTTGGAATCACTCAGAGTTGAGATTACTGGACGGAAAATCAAAATTGGAGACAACGGAGGATGAAGTCCTTCCCTTCTACCCCCAGAGGAAGGGGCAGTTAGACAAAAAAGGGTTTGGGCTGGTCAGGAGACCTGCATCCTCTGTGTGGATTGTTCATTAAAGCTACTTATTGCAAATGGGAAGTGGTCTACTAAGCTGTTTTCTCAGCTGTCATTCTGCCTGGTACATCAGCCACCTGTTTAGGTATGCAGCTGTGGCTCTGGGGGAATGAAATATGACTCATCTGTGAATATGGGAGGGTTGTCCACTGCCACATAGTTCAAAGGTTTCTGAACACATCTGCACATCAACATCAACACCACCTATGCACTAAAAATCATCTACGCAGCAACCACCTTTTGGCATGCACTATGAATTCCAATCACATGCTAATTATTTTGGAGGAAAATTGGCAGAGTGCCTTGGCAAAAGCCATTGTCATTATATAACTAAAATGCTGATTACTACCAGCTTCCCATTTACATACCTGAAATCATTCTTCTCTTTGAATACTCACCGGTAAAATATATGTGGCAAATATTTTAATTTAGCCCTTCCATCAACACATGTGAAGTCCCAATATAAGTCAAGCACTAAGGAAATGTTCTACAGAAATCAAAGATATTCTCCCTATAATGAGTTCATAATGTGTAAGATGAGGAAAATACAACTAGAAAAGCGAAAAATTTTTTTATTAATCTACTAAACAAAACATGAAATGTCCTAGCAAAATCCATCCTTCCAACATAAAATGCATCTCCACTGCCCCAAGAAACACTGAGTGTGTGAATGTAAGGAATCTTACACCTGCCCACATCTTGTCTTCTCCAACTCTCTTCTGAAGGACAACACAGAGGAGTAATTCCTTTCTTGAGGCTAGCATCATGCCCAGTTGACAACACATGTAAGCCAGGAATTCTGGCTCCAACTCTCTGCTCTTTTAATAGGGTTAATGCTTTCTACTTATTTTGCTAGGTTGTTGAGAAAGATTAATAAGGTATTTAAGCCCTTCATAAGCACTGAATAAAATATACCTGCAGATAGCTATCTGTTCTTCCCGAAAGAGAATTTCCTAATGACAAACCATGAAGCTTGGCTCAATGTTAATGAGATTGGCACAAGTCTTGATTTTTGCAAACTGAATTATGAATAAACTGCATAGGTATAACACAATTTAAAACTAGCTCTTTAATAGGACAGGAGTCTCACTAAAATTTTGTCTTCTATGACAACAAAGATTTAAAGAAATACTTGAATTCTCAGGCCTCATATTTCCTTTTAGTTTATGGCAAAATAAATGTTGGCTTACGCCATCATAAAGGACCTCCTCCTTATTAATGAAACCTCCTGGTTACTGAGATGGAGGCTCTGAGTGGCTTCAAAATTAGAAATATTGACACCTCTGGAGACTAGGCCATGCAGTCTCAGAAGTAGTACTAGGGAGGTAGTTAAATGTGAGTAGGTGGCGACTTGGAGGTAGACCTGGAGGTCATCATGGATTTATTCAACATACTTGTATAGAACACATTCATGTGCTTTGAGATAGACACCATGAAAGACACAAAATGTCTAGTGTACAAGGCGGTGTCTGAGCTGAAATATGTCTTGATGATAAATACTACAGCATTGAGATGACAGAAATAGTTTCTGGCTAATGTCATCGATGAAGGAACCATATAACATGAAACATGTGTGGGCTCTGAAGCTCCCTTCTGCTTTTATAAGGGTATAGTTGGGGTTCTGAACAGAGGGAGTGACAACAGACCCAAGGATGGGAAGTGGATAGAGAGAAGAAACCAGATGAGCTGAACAGAGTAGACATCAGTTCTTTTTTTCCACCTTGAATTCTGAATATTATTGGGTAGATGATCATTATTGGATTGTCATTAAAAGATATTTTACAAGGGATAGGAATGGAGAAAGGTGACCTGATTTAGAAGGGCATTTCAAGGAGATTCATTTGGGTCTAGATGCCTGGTCCTCTGAGGCAGAAGGAGCTCTCTTAGGAAAGCATCAAGAGGTGTCACGCTCTGAACTAGGGCGAGGCATCCCAAGTTATCCGCCAACTGAGAACCATCCTCCCTGCATTCCACATCCCACTTCCACCACCCGCCTACGCGTGGTTCCCCTTTATACAAAACTCAAAAGAGTTGTCTATATGCACTGTCTCCAATCCCTCTCCTCATTTTCTCCTGAACCCTTTCCAACTGGTTTGCATTTGCAACACTCCGGTGGGACTCTTCTCAAGATCACCCTCACTGGTTTCTAAATCCATCAGTCAACTCTCAGTCCTCATCTCACTCGACCTAGCCATAACATTGGAGTCAGCTTCTTGTTCCCTCCTCTTTGAAATACTATTTTCCCCTGACCTTCAGGGCCCCACAAATTCCTGGTCCTCTCCTAGGCCACAAACTCCTCTTTCTTAATCTCTTTTGAGAAATCTTCCTCCCTTTAGCAACCTCTAAGTGTTAATTCATGACTCAGTCCTAGGGCTTCTCTGTCACACTCATCTCCTGGTGACTTCATGGCCTTAAATACTATATACATGTTGACAGCTCCCAGAGCTCTAGTCCCAGCAGGCCCCATCTCTTGACCTCCAGAAGCACACTGAACTGTCTACTCAGCATCTTCAGTGAGATGTCTAATACCAAAGTTGGGTGTTCCAAGCTAACTCCTCATGTTCTCCCTGATACTTGCTCTTCCCTCGATCTTCCATGTCAGTAGATGGGGAAGACTATACTTCCAGTTATTCACACCAAAAACATGGGTACCATTCTTGATTCCTCTTTTTCTCTTACGCCCCTAATCCTGTATTTTTACCCTCAAAATATTTAAGGATCTGATTACTTTGCACCACTTTCATCACTAACACCCTGTTCCAAACCAAGACCACCTCTGCCTGAATTCCTACAGTAGCTCTTAAGGTTTCCAACATGTGCATGTATTTCTCTCCCCCTCTACAACATAGAATCAAAATGGCAGCCAAAGTCACCCTTTCAGAAGACAAGAACAGGCTTACCTATTCAAAACCACCTGACAGCTGCCCAAGTCACCCATCATGAGAACCAAAGTGCCAACACAATTTCCCCACCCCTCCTCCATCCTGTTACCTCCCCAGCCTCAGTGCCTCATTCCTCAGTCTCCTCCCCGTCACACTGGTCCACAGAGGCTCTCAGACATCAGGCAACACTACACTAGTTCCTTGTCACTGCTATTCTCTCTTCCTGGAACCCTCCTTCCCCAAATATTCACATAATAACCCCCTCACCTCCTTCGGATTTCTGCTGAAATACTTTGTTCAGTCGGGCGTGGAGACTCACGCCTATAATCCCAGCACTTTGGGAGGCTGAGGTGAGAGAATTGTCTGAGCTCACCGGTACAAGATCAGCCCCAGGCAATTTGGCAAAACCTCATCGCTACAATAAATCAAAAAATTAGCCGGGTGTGGTGGTGCATGCCTGTAGTTCCAGCTACTTGGAAGGCTGAAGCAGAAGGATTGCCTGAACCCAGCAGGTCGAGGCTGCGGTGGTTGTGAGAGTGCCACTGCACTCCAGCCTAGGCACCAGAGTGAGACTCCAACTTAAAAAAACACACTTTCTTCTCAGTGAAGCCCTCTCTCCAGGACTCCACCTTCCTGTTCCTTTTCCTCCTAATGTGTATGACTCACTATGCATGTGCCTGTGTACACACCGTGTCTGTCTCCTCTTCCCACAACGGAAGCTACAGTGGACCATTAATTCCTGTCGGCTTTCTCTACCACCAAAATAAGCCCCATAACTGAGCAGATGTTAATACATAGTTGTTGAATGCTAATGAATGAGTACATAGAGATGGAAACAAGCTATAGTGAAGCAAAAATTTATAGTATTTGCTTTCTGGTTTATGATCTGGGGCAAGCCCCTTGCCCTGTCTGGGTTTCAATTTCTTCCCATAATAACTGAGAGGTTTGGATTAAATGAGCTCAAAGTTTCCTCTAGCTCAGAAAACCCAAGAGTCTATCACACCACATTGTACCCCAAAGAAACCAGCCATACGGAGATTAGCATAAGCAAAGATCTCCTTATGGTCTTGACCTATACACATTTTTATAGACATAAAAAAACTAATAGAACTGATTGTTTTTATTGCAACAGTATGGGCACAATGAGACTAATAAAAAAAATTAGTGTGTTTAATTTTCTATGAAAAGCAAGTTGACTGTCGTTCAGTTTTCTTATCCCTGCTATCCACAGATCCTTCCCCAGCCAGGCTTCTCCTAAGTTAGCAGTTCTGTGTCTGCCGATTTCCTTCATCTCATCACCCCCTGCTGAACACCCTGTTGGTGGTGTTAACATGGTCTACAATGAACCAGGCTGGCTTCCATCTCCAAAAGAAATAGTTTTGATGCTCGTCATTCAGAAATATGTTAATGAAATCAAAGTTTTAGAAAAAATATTTCCTCTGGATATCATAGATAAGATTACCATTTTTATTAATTTAATACTTCCAAGTGAAAGAGTATTTGTAAAAGATGTACTTGTCAAAAACAGCTTAATAAGCAAACTTAATTGTTTAGATATGCATAGTAGATATTAGGCATTCCTTAAAACACTAAAAACATAACTTTCCTACAAGATTTCTCAACTATCAGAAGTAACATTAATCACAGCCTCGTAGTGTTATAATTCATGAAACCATCATGTTTTTACATTTGGAAGTTAGTGTGGTTCAATTCTATTTAACAGAGAAGAGAACAGACAGATTTTCCACAGCAGTTAGCCAGTCTCACAATTTCTCTGAATCTAGTGAAAGTAAACACAGAGGCACACATTTGAAAATATACTCCTAAAACACTGTCTGCCTGATTCATTATGTTCCCTGTTGGTTTATTTGGAATATGCATGGGTAAAAAGAAGAATGGTTTGAATCATACATTTATAAAGCCACATAAACTTTTATCCTCCCTCAGACAAGACCAAACTCCCAGGACACATCTCTGAAAAGGGAGTAAGGCCAACTTTGCTTTCTAATAGAGCTGTACCAAATAACTCTCCTCTGCAATCATGCTGACAACAGACAATAAAGAAACTGTCATAGAATAACTTGTTTATATGGTATGCTGCCAGGAAACCACGCTTTGCAGTGGGATAGATGGCACCATCCTAAAATACTGGCACAAATGAGAATAGAAAATATGGGATTTATTGCTTCAAAATCAAACTAACAACGCAATACAGCAGTGCATTGGGGAAAAATATAAAATGCTCTGAGCCCACTAAATAACCATGAATGATGAGAAGGTGTCTGACTTGTAGACACATGAACTGCTATATCACATGCTTATGAAAATCCTTTGAAATTGGCTTCCTTTTCCATTTAGAAAAGGAAAGGGACAAAAGATAGGAGAGAAAAAAATCGCAAGGAGCACAATGACTTGTAGCACCGGTGATCTGTCTAATGTTGTTTTGTTGTTTTTTTTTTTGTGAGTTGGAGTCTCACTCTGTCACTCAGACTGGAGTGTAGTGGCCGCTCCAGGCCACTGCAGCCTCGACCTGCTGGGCTCTTCCGCCTCAGCCTTCCAAGTAGCTGGAACTACAGGTGTGCACTACCATGTCTGGTTAATTTTTTTTTTAATTGTAGAGATGAGGTCTCACCAAGTTACCCAGGCAGATCTCAAACCCAAGGGCTCAGGCAATCCACTCCCCTCGGCCTCCCAAAGCGCTGGATTACAGGCTGAGCTACTGAGCCCGGCTTAATGTTGTTTTCAATTGCATTTTTTATTATGCAAATCATGGAGCTACCTTTTGACACCAGACAACACCTGTAGAAAATGGGTTTTGATTTTGATTAATTTACAAAAAGAAGCAAAGTTTGACCTTGAAAATAGTATTCAATTAATGTAGAAGGTCAAAGATTAGAATGAATCCAACTGCATGAAGGAAAAGTGAAAAATATACTATTTCTTATTGTTGTCTATTTCATTTTAATTTAAAATCTCTTACACAGTAATATTGAATTTTTTGCTGTCCCCAAATTGAGAGAAAGGTCACATGTCAGTATCGCTCTCCTACCTCTCAGAATACATGCATATCACCACCCAGGACCTCTGAGGGGCAGGTAGTCATTACTGATCTCCAGTAACTGCCAACATTTTCAGATTACAACCCAACTGGTAAAAAGTCTAAGACAATGGGCCATCAGATAAGACAAGGGCCGAGGGACAATTCATGGACACTAAGGCTCTGTCTGTGGATTTATGTGAGTATGTGTGCATCTTCATTTTGAAAGGAGGGGAATGGTGTAGGAAGATTCGCAAAGCTTGACAGAGAAGAACTGACAGGGGTGGACATTTTCAAGAGCACTCCCCTCTTGGAGCGCTGGCCCTCACCTTCTCCTGGACAACTTTTCCTTCCCCAAGACTCCTGCCAGACCATGTGTCCTGTAGGAAACAACCTTGAGCCCCACTCTCAAGCCTCCCTGCCCTGACCTGAGTGAAGAGCCTTTTCCATGTGATTCCTGGCACACAGCACCAGTCACTCATACAGTCCTTATGGTCTATTGGGTCTGTTCACTTATCTGAACTCCTTATGCTCAACAGGCTGAAGAAAACAAAGTCCGTGGTGGCTTTGACTTTGTATGCCCGGTATATCCACTTAGTGAAAGTTTACTAAATGAAACAAGTAGGATTCATGTCTAAGGACATATTTTACACTGTAATATCGTCCTTTAAAAAATTTATTTGGTTTTTCCTGCAAGTTAATTCTGAAGGCAAATCACAAATGCCTTCCAAAGTAAGAACAATGAGGTGCCTTATAAGGAAAGAAGTGTGAATGCACATATTTTTCTTTTTCTCAAAGGAAAGCTAGTTGGTGTAGCAGAAAATAAGGTAGATTAGAAATCTCATGCCTAATACTGTTTCTTACAGGCTAACAGATCAGCTTGAGGTCACTTCTTCAGCTGAGAAATAGAGGTAATGCTATCTGTACTTGCTATTTTATAAAGTTGTTGCAAGGATCAAATGAATTAATGGGAATGAAAGCATTTTTGAAACTTTAAATTGGTACCTTAAGGGTATTAAGATTTTTTTAAAGCATAAGTGGGCTTTTCTTACATTGTTTTCTAATGCTTTGTCTTATACAGGATGAAAGTTGAAGAATACATTTTGATGGGAAGTTTGAGTTTGACGTTGTCACATCCACTCTTTGATTGTAGGTAGGATATTTTTGGCCTATAACCTTGATCTAGTCTAAGTATCAGTGTCATGACCATACCATCATCCAACATGAAACCTCAATGGGCTGTTAAATCAAATCTCTTTTGTGTTCCCTGGTAGGGGAGTCAAAATTCAGTCTGAAGGAAGTGTACACGTGCTTATTTCAAATACTTTAATACTGGCTGCAGTATGTTGACTTAGAAAAGCTCCTTGGTGAATCAGAGCACAAGTAAAACCAGCGGCAGGCTCCTAGTTGCATTCCTGCACTTGGAAGAATAAAATAGAAGGTAACTGGTTCTAACTGGTCTTCATTGTGATGTTAAACTAGACATGGCAGAAAACCTGTAATCAGCTATGACACTGTTGGCAAGACTATAGTCACATGGAGACTTTACTGCTCTGGAAATCAGATCACTTAATAGCATCTTATCACCCAGAATTATAAAGATTTGAAATGGTTTTTAAAGCCAATGAATCAATAGATCAATTTTTTAAAGACTTGATTGATATTCTCAATAGCGAGGAGGTAACTTAAAATCTCCTCTCCCTCACCTATGGACAGATATTTTCAGTTCAGTGTTGCCTGTAAACCTTTCCAGTGTCATTGCAAAGAACTTGCTACATAAAATTTCAAGATGGCACAACAGTGATCCCATCAACTTTCTGACACAAGCCACTTGAGGTGTGATAACTCATTAAATGAAGAAATACTTTCTCAAGTGTCTACATGCCAGGGCAGTAGCATAGCAGTCACAAATTGCTTTCTGTCCATCACAGAATATAGAATTTCACACTACCCTTCACACTAATCACAACTCTTCCCTTAAAAACAAGTTATTTGAACAATCCCAGATCCTTGGTAACCTTTCCTTCTGTGAAGAAGTGCAAAGAAACCATTCAAAATCATTGTATCACCCTGCCACCCTCAATGATATGAGTTTTGTGACTAGAATTTACAGCTCCATGCCAGCGAGAGAGAGAGAGAGACAGAGAGAGAGAGAGTGAGAGAGAGACTGGCATCAATTTTTATTTAATGAGCTCTAAATTCCTTCATTTCCCCAAAAGAACACTTGTCCTCTAAATATATTTTTTGAATTCCTGTCAAAATATTTTTAAAATGTCCTTTAAAGCATTGCTCAGTTAAAGTGCAACAATTCAAAACAATAGAACTAGTTGGCACATTATTGTGTCACCACACAATTTCTTACCTTTATATCCATGGATCCCTGCGGAAAAATCATGAACAGAGCTTGAAAATCCTTTGCTTCTATAGCATGTCACACAAGACCTACTTCTGAATAAATAAGCATTATGACATCTGTATACTTTCCATTCTCGTTGACCAGACATCACAGGCTTCCTTACCTCTTCTCTCACCATTCTGCAGTCAGTGACCCTCAACCCTTGCACACACATGTGTTTTCATATACATATATCACCCATATCACCAAGTCCCTAGGCCTTTGGCCGTGGTCTACTTATTCTCTGCCTCTTTTTCCCTTAATGGTTTTTCCTTCAACTGGGATGCACTTTCTTCTCTTCTTCTGCCCATTCAAATCCTTCCATTTCAAAGCTCATTGGCTCCAAGAAGCATGGGATTCTTGACCCACAAAATCCTTCACCCATCTGAACCTTACTCTGAATATTCTCATTAGTTGTGTACACAGTATGTGCTGCACTCATGGGACTTTTTTACTCCATTGCCTCAGAAGGATTCTGGGTTCGCTAGGTGGACATGTAATGCTTTCCAAGTAAGCTTAAGCTCCTCAAGACCTAGCTATCTATTTAAACTCCTCTGATTCCAGATTCCACCTGATACATGCTGCACTCAAAATAAACTCTGAAGATTTTTGAATAAATGATGGAGTTAATTCTCAAAATGGAATAGCTGTTAGTTGTTTGAGACATTCAACTGATTATCAGAGATATCTGAGGTACAAATTTTTCGAAATCTGGCTGTGTTTCATGTGTCATAGTGTGTGATTTATACTTACTGGAACAGAAACTTGAGGATTGTCCACGAGCTTTCCCAGCACAGCAAAGCCATCGATATCGATTGGGCCCCTCGGCTTTATAGGTAAGGATTCGATCAGATTGCAGTCAACAAAAAGAGTAGCACTGCTCCTTTCTACACCAATCATGATCTTATGCCACTGGGAATCAAACAAGGAGGGCAAACTCGAAAAGGCTGCAGTCTGGAGACTTCCATCCAGTCCCTTGTATGAAAATGCAATAGATTTCGTTTGGCCATTGAGCATCACGCCGACTTGCTCCTTCCCGGAGGCATCCTGAATCTGCCAGATGCCCCAGTTCTTTCTGAGAGTGCTTCCTGTCATCCGGAAGGTCGTCAGGAAGGAGTATTCTTCAGGCAGCCCACTGGGATAGAGATCCCTGAGTAGGAGTTCAACATAGTAAATATAATCTTGTCTATGCCATACATGTTACCACATTCCCTTCCCATGCTGTTTTAGATTCTAGGCCTGTGGAAAGGCTACACTGGAAGAACTCTGTACTATTTGTTCTATCATGAGTGTTCATAAAGATCTTCACAGAAGGTCAGTCATTCACATACATGAATGTTCCTGCTTAAAATATGCATTTACAAAACACCCACCCCCCAGCTAAGGAAGGTTCCCAGGGCTCCATAATCACCACAATATTTCTATTTATGTTGCCCAAAGAGCTACTTTTCAGCAACTTCATCTCAGCCAAAAGGCACACTCCTGCAAAGCTCCTGGCAAAATTTTCTTCACAAGTGAGAGAGGGGAGCCTTGGGAGTCGGAATCGGTGCTACTCGCTTATGAAACTATTTGACTAAAGCAGTTAGCAGCTTTTAAAAGTTATTTTTTGTTTTGTTTTGTTTTGTTTTTTTGAGTTGGAGTCTCACTCTGTCACCCAGACTGGAGGGCAGTTGCACGCTCCCGGCCACCGCAGCCTCGACCTGCTGGGCTCCGGCAATCCATCCGCTACAGCCTTCCAAGTAGCTGGAACTACAGGCGTGTGCTACCACGCCCGGCTAAATTTTTTGTAGAGATGAGGTCTCGCCAAGTTGCCCAGGTGGGTCTCGAACCCGCAGGCTCAGGCAATTCACTCACCTCGGCCTCCCAAAGCACAGGATTACAGGCTGAACAGGTTTTTTATTTTAATGATGTAAAGTGTTCAGATTATTTGTTATTTCCATAATTGCTCAGGTATTCCACTCCACAATGGTATCCCAGACCCATAAAAGCATTCTGAGGGTCAGCAGCTGCAGACTTCAGAAGCTGCCTCACACTGAGAACATTTGCCTTTTTCGGGAAGTTCAAGATATGATGCTGTAGTAGCAGCTTGACACTGGATGGGATGAGGAAAAGGTGACAAACTCTTCTCTACTCCAACCCAGTTCCCTAATCTGCCACCTCCCCTGTATCACTGCTAATCCTTTTATTGGTTTAAATGGCAGAATAAGACCGATTGTGTCCTTAGGGCACCTCCAGTCTACAAAGGGACGGGGTCTGAGTCACACCAGCTGCTTGGAGCTCCTGCTGAAGCCACTCTGCTAAAGCTGAGGATTGGTCATTAGAAATCTGGGCGTGTTCACTGCAAGCTCCATCTTTAAGGGTCTTGAAGGTTATTTCCTTCTACTTTCCTCCTTTTAAGCATAGAAAAATTCCTAAGCAAGGAAGAAATGCTAGGCAAACTAGATGCCAAGAGATGTTCTAAGTAATACAATTTGGTATTTCTGAGAATAGTGATGGGCCAGGACCCAGAGTCCCAAGAACCTCCCTTCACATCAAGCTCATGCTTTGTGGTCCTCTTTAATTTGCTGAGATTTCCTATCTCTACTTTGATTTTAACTATAAAACTTTATCTCTAATAATAGCATAAACAAACTTTCAGCTTCTTTTTTGGCAAATATTTTTTGCAAACGTCAATAAAAAGAATCAACTAGCTCAACAAATTTTATTGCTTTGTTAGCTTCCTAAAGATGACAATAAATGTGAAACTTTACCTGAGTACTCTTTTATTATACAAGTCTTCTTTTAACCTTTACTTTGTAATATGACTTTGGCTCGGATTTAGGGTGTTCCTTTATCAATATGTATTTTCATATGATCATTGGTGACATTTATTATTCTTATTGCAAAGTTTTCAAATCACTATAGTCTTTTATAACTTCAAAGTGTATGGAAGGTTTTAACATACACATTTTAAAATATTCTGTTTGGTTTTAACATACACATTTTAAAACATTTAGTTTGGAACTAAATATGTATATTTACATTTAGCTATATAGATAGATATAAACTGTTTACTGTTCTGTTTTCCCTGAATGGTACTGTCTACCACATCACTCCAGATATTTATTTTTTAAGTTTATGTTTGCCAATCGATTTGTCATATTTTTAACTTGACATTTTTCAAAATGACACTTATTTCAAAATAACCTCTAATGAAGAAACTAAGGATCACTAATGACAATATAATGTACTATCTATAATTGCAAAACTTTATGGAGGTTTATAGTCTCATTTAAGTTACCTAATATTTGGAGCTAGGCAATGTTTTCAGTATTACTCATTGGTGAAATTGGGGAAGTATTTATTTAAATTATAAACAGATTCTTTTGATTATTCTTTTAAATTAATTATCTGGATTTAATCAGATGCATAAAATTTTTATTTTCCCATTTTTGTCCAAAATAGCTATTGCTGAGGTGTGAGGTTTTTGTAAAAGAAAGGTAAATTCTAATACTTTGTCTGCTCTTCCTTTAAGCATCATTTTCTAGACTTCAAAAAAAAAGATCTGATCTATGTTACCTCTACACCTATTTATAACTATACCGAGCAAAACTATGAAATTTATTTTATTTTTTTTAAGTGAAAAAACAGGATTTATTGAGAGGACAGAAAAGCTCCCACAGTGGGAGAGGACCCAAAGGAATTGCCCCAAAACTGTGAAATTTAATCAGTCCTTTAAAAATATCTATTTTGTAGATTATCAGAGATTACTATATACACCTGTATGTAAACAAACTTGAAAACCTAAATGAAATGGAGGACCTTTTGACATCACACAACCTCTCCAGTTTGAAACAAGAAGAAATCAAAACCCTAAATACACCAATAACAACCCAGGAAATCAACTATGTCATAAGAAAACTACCTACCAAAAAAAAGCCCTGGACTAGATGCCTTTCCAGAGGAATTCTACAAAACATACAAAGAGGAGCTGATACCAATCCTACTGAAACTATTCTAGGTAGTCAAGAAAGATGGAACTCTCCCCAAATCATTTTATGAAGCTAATAACACATTGATACCCAAACCAGGTAAAGATCCAGCAAAGATAGAGAACTACAGGCCAATATCTTTAATGAACATAGATGCTAAAATTCTCAACAAGATTCCAGCACACCAGATCCAACAACACATCTCAAAAATCATCCACCATGACCAAATAGGCTTCATTCCCAGGATGCAGGACTGGTTCAACATCCACAAGACCATAAACGTAAAATTAAATACATCAACAGATGTAAGGACAAAAACCACATGATTGTATCATTAGACATGGAAAAAGTTTTTGATAAAATCCAGCACCACTTCTTTTTTTTTTTTTTTTTTTGAGTTGGAGTCTCACTCTGTCACCCAGACTGGAGTGCAGTGGCCGCTCCCGGCCACAGCAGCCTTGACCTACTGGGCTCCGGCGATCCTTCCACCTCAGCCTTCCAAGTAGCCGGAACTACAGGCGTGTGCTACCACGCCCAGCTGATTTTTTGATTTATTGTAGAGATGAGGTCTTGCTGCCCAGGCGGGTCTCGAACCCACGGGCTCAGACAATCCACTCACCTCAGCCTCCCAAAGGCGCGGGATTACAGGCTGAGCCACCAAGCCCGGCTCAGCACCACTTCTTGATAAAAACCCTCGAGCATCTAGGCATAGATGGAACATACCTCAAAACAGCAAGTGCCATCTCCGAGAAATCCACAGTCAACATACTGCTTAACAGACTGAAATTGGAATCATTTCCCCTGAAAACCAGACCAAGACAAGGATGCCCACTCTCACACCTCCTTTTCAACATAGTATTGGAAGTCCCAGCTAGAGCCTTCAGACAAGAGAAGGAAATCAGGGGTATCCAAATAGGAAAAGAGGAAATCAAGTTATCCCTCTTTATAGACGACATGATTCTATACCTCGAAAACCCAAGAGAATCTGTCAAAAACCTCCTTGCACTAGTAAAGGACTTTGGCAAAGTCTCAGAGTATAAAATAAATGTGTAAACATCAGTTGCCTTCCTATACACAACAATACACAAACAGAAAACCAATTAAAAAGCACAATCCCATTCACAATAGCCACACACACAAAAACAAAATACCTTGGCATCTTCTTAACCAGAGAAGTCAAAGACCTTTATAACAAAAACTACAAAACACTACTCAAAGAAATAAAAGATGACACAAACAAATGGAAAAATACTCCATCCTAATAGATTGGAAGAATCAACATTGTTAAGATGTCCGTCCTACCCAAGGCAATCTACAGATCCAACGCAATACCCATTAAATTACCAGCAACGTTCTTCTCAGACCTGGAAACAACGATATAGGAATTCATATGAAAACAACAAATAGCGAAAACAATCCTCAGCAAAAAAAAAGAAAAAAGCAGGAGGCATCACGCTCCTAGACTTTAAGTTGTATTATAAAGTTACAATAATCAAAACAGCCTGGTACTGAAATAAGAAGGCATATAGACCAATGGAACAAGAGAGATTCCAGAAGCAAAACTGCAATTTCTCAGCCAACTCATCTTCAACAAAGCCTCCACCACCAACCACTGGGGAGAGGAGAACCTATTCAGTAAATGGTACTGGGAAAACTGGCTGACCACATGCAAAGATTAAAACAAGACCCCTACCTATCACTATACACAAATATCAACTCTAAGTGGATCAAAGACCTAAATGTAAAACCTCAAACTATAAGAACCTTAGAAAATGCCGGAGACACCCTTATGGAAATTGGAACTGGCAACCAATTCCTGATCAAAACCCCAAGTGCCCATGCCTTAAGAGATAAGATAGACAAGTGGGACCTCATCAAACTGACAAGCTTCTTCAAAGTCAATGAAACCATTGAGAGAGCAGGGAGACAGCCCACAGACTGGGAAAAAATATTTGCCAACTGAATATCTGACAAAGACCTAACATCTAAGACCTACAAATAACTCAAATGTGCCAAAAAGAAAAAAACAAACAGCCCCATTACAAAGTGGATAAAAGATATGAATAGACACTTGTCAAAAAAAGACATACGAGCAGCCAACAGATACATGAAAATGTGCTCAGCCTCACTAGTCATCAAAGAAACACAAATTAAAACCACACTGAGATACCACCTAACTCCAATCAGGATGGCCATCATCAATAACTCAAAAACCTACAGATGCTAGAGAGGGTGCAGTGAAAAAGGAACACATCTACATTGTTGGTGGGAGTGTAAACTAGTACAGCTTCTGTGGAAAACAGTGTGGCAATTACTAAAAGATCTAAAAATCGACCTCCCATATGACCCTGCAATCCCCCTACTGGGAATATACCCTGAGGAACTCAAATCACTCTGTGAAAAAGATACGTGCACATGCATGTTTACTGCAGTATTATTTACAATGGCAAAAATATGGAACCAACCATGTTACCCATCAAAAGAGGACTTGATTAAAAACATGTATACATGATGGAATATTATGCAGCCATAATAAAGAAGGACAAAATTATGAACTTCGCAGCAACTTGGTTGGACTTAGAGGTTATAATACTGAGTGATCTATCACAGAAACAAGAAACATGTTCTCACCCTTAAGCAGACCTTGAACAACTATCATAATACTATAAGAAAGGGATTGGTAGTAGTGGAAAACTGCCA
>NW_007249642.1:517775-530990 GCF_000164805.1 Carlito syrichta
AAAAATTAGCCAAGTGTGGTAGCGTGCACTATAGTTCTGGCTATTTGGAAGACTGAGGCAGAAGGATCGCTGGAGCCCATCAGGTCGACACTGGGGTGGCCGTAAGTGTGTCACTGCACTCTGGCCTGGGCGACTTAGTGAGACTCCAATTCAAAAAAAAAAAAAAGAAAGAAAAGAAAGGGGACTGGATTTTTTTTAAAATGTGGTACATATACATGATGGAATATGATGCAGCGATAAAAAAGGATAAAATTATGAACTTTGCAGCAACTTAGATAACTTAGAGGCTATAATACTGAGTGATATATCACAGAATCAAAGCACTGAGTATCGCATGTTCTCACTCATAAGCAAATCTTGAACAACTATCATAAAACTACAAGAAAGGGATTGGCAGTAGAGGGAAACTGCCAGGGGAGGGGAGTCTCACCTCATCAAGAAGGGTACCTGCATAATGAAATTTGTATACCTAACCCTGAATTGTACCCCACATATTTAAAATAAAAAATTTTGAAAAATAAAAGCACACAGAAAATGTGTGTGTGTGTGTGTGTGTGTGTGTGTGTGTGTGTGTGAGAATTCTATATATCACAGTAACACACTTAGGAGACTCTTGTGAAAAGAGATCATGAAAGTAACTGGGGGATTTCCTCTAATGTGTACCTCACTCAATCTTTCCTACTTAATGAGCAAAGAGACTATGTTGAAGGTAGGATAGGACATAATGCCTCCACATTCTCCCACTTGGTGTGTGTAGTGCCAAAAGCTAAAATACAAAAAAAAAGCTTAAAAGCATGGACAGGAGTGGGTTTGGGGTTGCTAAAAGAACATCTCACCTGTAGATATATTGTTAAACCAAGGGTAGCTATCTGTCCCTTTCTCTTCATACATATGAAGATAATATGTAGATGTGTGTACAAATATAATTTAGATTATTATGATATTAATATTTCAACCTAGGCTAGTATAGCATGCCAATAAGGAAAGAGGAAAAAATTCATTTTACTATTTATATTAATAAAATATGTGTGTATTTGTATTTGTATATACCCAAGATTATTTAAAAGTCTCACAAATCTAATTTATAAAGCAGTCAGCTGCATGTCTTTTTTTTTTTTTTTAACTCCTGAAATTCGGTCTTGCAAATATGCTGAGCGCATAGATAAGTAAACTTGACAGCATACATAATTTAAAAGAAGCTCAGTCTATAAATGATTTATTTCATTCTATTACAATCTGCACAGAGTACCTTAAATGAAGAACCATAGGATTTGAATACAAGATGAAATAATATTTGGATTGTAAATATTTGTTTTTGACCTTAACCTAAAGAAAGCTACGGACTGTGGTTTTTGCTGATGTTGTTTTTTGTTGTTGTTTTTTTTTGAGTCGGGGGTCTCACTCTGTCACCCAGGCTGGAGTGCAGTGGCACAATCAAGGCTCACTACAGTTTTGACCTCTAGGGCTCAGGTGATCCTCCTTCCTCAACCTCCAGAGTAGCTGGGACTATAGGCATTCGCCACCACACCCAGACAATTGTTTTATTTTGTATAGAGATGAGGTCTCACTAGGCTTTGTTGCCTAGGCTGATCTTGAACTCCTGGACTCAAGCACTCCTCCCACCTGGGCCTCCCAAAGTGCTGGGATTACAGGTATGAGCCACCATGCTCAGATAGATCTCTGTTTTTAAAGCAAATAAAACATAACATGTTTGTTAGTGGGAGTAAAGAATGTGAAACTATTATGCTAAAAAGGAAAAAAAAAGCAGCAAAAAAAAATTATGTCTCATAATCTTTCAAAAAACTGAAAAGATAAGTAAGGATAAATTGTGACTCTATCATGTGAGTCCCATATACCACAGTCCTCTTTTCCTCCCACAAAATTCCTGCTAAGAGTTTATTTTCACCATCTCAGAGCTGATATCCTTCAGCACAGGAAGTCCCTTTAAATCAAGATCACGTACTCCTGCATGGGGTGAGAACAGCTCCCTGCTCTCCTTGCCACCTGGCTTTTGGGTTAGTAGGACCCAGAGGGCTGATAGAAATGATCTGCCAAGGAGCAAAGACTCCGTCTAATGCATTCTTCTCCTCAGCTCACCAGCACTCACAGTCAACGCTCACCTGGAATCACCAGGTGCCCTGCCAGCACTCACAGTCAATGTTCACCTGGAAGCACCAAGTACCCACCAGCACTCATGGTCAACGCTTACCGGGAACCAAGGATCCCAGGCTCCATTCAGGCCCTCTCTAGCCTCCAACATGTACTCTGCACAGCCACCTTATAGCGTAGTTCTTACTGCCATTACTCACTTTAAACCGAGAAACTAAATCAAAGACAGGTCATGTAGCTTGCCCAAGAGTAAGCTGCCCTCCAACATGGACTCCACATACCTAAGCTTCTGCCTCTCCCCCTCTCTCTACTCTCCCACTTCCTCCCTGCCTGCTTTCTCCATCCCTTCATAAGCCTTGCCAGTAAAACAAGAATTTTAGTCTGTGCAGGGGCAGGGAGTCAAGGAGAGTGAGTGGGAGGCACTGGGTAAAGCCTGGACACCCTAGTTAGTGACAGTACCAGGTACTAGAGAAAGCAACAACAACAGAGGTGAATGGAGGTGGAGAGACCTGTGGCCTCAAGTCCATCCGTCTCTGAACTTATAGTTAATGACCTATTGTACCTCGAATCACAGAAGAGAAAGCTAGATCAGCACTAAGGCTCTTGGCATGTTTAATGATTTTGCTAAAAAAGAAACAAAATTTAAAGGTTATTTAAGAACACAACTAACATGAAAAGAAAATGTAAGCCAAAAAAAAATCCATGTAGCTATTAAATGGTTCAAAATGGAAATGGTTTCCCAGAGTCAGTGTGGAGGAGTGGTAGAAGCACAGTCTCTGAGGCCACTCTACCTGGATGTGGTTCTCCCAGGATGTCCCCACCCTGTGATCCGATGCAAGTAAATTACACTTTTGAGGGCTCAGTTTTTCCCTCACAGAATAAGGATGCTCATGTTCCTACAACAGGACTGTGATAAGGATGAGATTAATGTAACTAGTAAGTTTACAAAAAGAGTTTCCACAGTACACTATGATTGAATTATAGAATATACAACAGTATATAGCATGTTCAAAATATGAATTTCTAGCTGCAATCTGGAAATATAGCAAATTCTTCTAACTTGTCCAAATTTTTTTATTTTTATGTGCACTTAGAGTTTCTATATTATTTTATTGTTCTAATTAATCATTATTTACCTTTGTATCGTTATTTCTTTTTTTTTATTTTGTAACTTTCTTGTTTTTGGTAGAGATAAAGTGTCACTATGTTGCCCAGGCTGATCTCAACCTCCTGGCTTCAAGCAATCCTCCTGCCTCAGCCTCCCAAAGAGCTGGAATTACAGGCATGAGCCATCATGCCTGGCCTACACCTTAATTTCTACGGAAGTCCTAATTTTCTTGTTCCTCTACCAAAAGAATTGTGATTCTACTTCTTTGCAGGGCAATAAGACATGTAATAATTATAATAATCACAAATAAGTAGGTGATATAAACTAAATTGCTGAAGTCTGTTCATAATGACTTCATAACTCAACAGTCACATGAGCCCTAACAGACCTCAGTTATAAACAATTTAAAGAACAAAGGGCTTAGGTCCGGAGAAGGAGGTCAGTGATGTGTGAGTTTTGGTTGTTGCTGTTGTTGTCATCACTATCACTGCTTCTGTTATGGTTATTTTCATTTTGCTTTTTGTTTAGAGTCGAGCAATGTGTGCATTAAATGCATCCTCTACATTTTATTCAGGATGAGTGAATACCAAGACTTTCCCAGTCCCCTTCCTGTTTGACAAAGATTCCTAAGAACTCCACTCTCCAGAAGCCCCAGTGAACCACCTCAAGACTAGCGGAATTATAATTCTACATGTTTGCAGTGCACTAAAACCTATAATAATTTCAGCACTAGGGTACCTGAACAGCACCATTGTGAGGCTTCTGACCACTCTGGGCTCCCAGTTAAATTTATGCTCGGCCTCTGGCACTGTTCACAGAGGGTCCTTTCAGTCAAAACCAGACAAATTTAGAAAAACAGAGAGCAAAGTATTCAGAACATGTCCTGAATCAATGTATAATGGTTTCAGTGATTTTTTTTTCCTGGAATGGAAAGTAAATTACATACTGAACACATGAAGAGCAGTATTCAGACACCGAAGATAGGTGGGTAAATACATTCCTTCATCTTTAAGTAAAATCAAGTCCAAGAAACATTGAGCATGAGGACATTCTCTATCATTGGCTAGCCCTCCATTTTAAGATGCATCCAAGACAGATAATTCGAGAGAATATTGTTGAACAATTACCTGGTTGGAATCCTGAAGTCTGCATTATTTCCCAACTTGTATGCCACTTGTAAAGCAGTTGATCCCACTACTCTCTGGATAGCTCGTCTAGATGCTGCTTTATCCACCTGGAACTGAGAAATCAGGTCAAACCCTACAGAAAGGAAATGCAAGATGAAAAGTCCAAAATGAGATCGGTTGTATTCCTTTCCACAACTTTCCCTAAGTAAAGGAATTCCCAAGTTTATAGAAGCATGTATTTTTAACATGGTACATTGCTACTTGCCTGGTAAATCATCTTGGCCAATCCTGATCTTTGGACAGAGTTCACTTCCACCATTGGAATTTGAATTGACAGGGAATCCTGCAAAAGATGGCATGTCATTCCTCTTCTTCCACCAGAGGGACTGCCGGCTGTACCAATAATAATAACTGAGCAACTATTTAAAATACAATATGATACCAGCTTGCTTATAAGGTGTGTATTTGGCTTTAACTCTACGCTTCTCTTATTATTAATTCATTCACCTTCAACTCATCCTGGGAGGGATATAAGACACAAAGTTGTGCTGGGAAAATATTCCTTTTGGAGAGGTTATACATTTGTTCCTTTTCAAACTAAGGCTGCATGATGAAATGAATGGCACAGGATTAAGCGTCTGTTTGGAAAATTTGTGGTAGTGTGGGCTAGAAAATATTCCTCAAACACCACAGACTTTAGAATTCCAATGAAAATCCAGAGCCAACCTTGAGGCAGTTCACCGGGGCTTCTGGAGAATAGAGTTCTCGGGAAACTTTGTCAAATAGGAAGGGGACTAGGGGGATCTTGGGGTTTACTCATCCTGAACATAATAAAGAGGATGCATTTAGTTTCACAAATTCATTCTAAGAAATCAAATAAGGTCCTAACTAAATTATTGCTAGCATCTTAGAATTGGGAAGAGTAATGAGAAGAAGAAAATAACCATGAGAAGGATTAAACTCTCAATCTGATGAAAAAAGCCTTGAATGGAATTGAGTGCTCCTCACACAAGTGGAAGGTCATGGGGAGGGAGAGTTTTTTCACCACCACAGAAAGTTCCTTGTGACCATCTGAGCTCAGTGCCTTACTACGATTCACCTGACAACACAGACTCCCTAGCCTTTAGAAAAAGCACTAACCAGGTACAAAGCTTTGATCTAGCCCCCCTATTTTATATCAAACATACTCTTTATACCTTCCCGACCCCAGATTACTGAGATTTATCTAGCCATCCATGCATCCATCCATCCACGCATCCATCCATGTATCCACCCAACATTTAGCAATCACCATCTGAACCAGGCCCTGCACCAGGCACTGCATCACAGGAACAGGACTTTCTGACCACTGTGATTACACCAGGGCTTGCTTTCCATACCCAGTATTGACCACACAAAAACCAGCACCACGAGTATCCCCACGGCCCAAAGCAGGATTGGAGAGTGAGGGTGTGAAGGATGCAGATGTCTCACTTCATCCTCACTGAGCACAACCCTGCCTGGTCTTGTCTGGGAACGAGCGATATTCCAAAATCTGAAAACTATGGCCCTTACTTGGGCGACGCTTGACTGCCGCAGATGCCCAGGGTTCCAGGAAACCGCACACAAAGAAGAAAACAGGGATTTTCCTGAAGAGAAGAGAAGAAAAATGTCTCAGGCAGGAGTCCCTCCAGATGGGAACTACTTTCGTACTTTCAAGCCCGGTAAGTCTCATTCATATGGGTATCAAATCCCAACACCCATTTTCATCATGGCTTTAAACCTTCCTGAGACACAGAACGAATTCGCACGTGTCCAGTGTCCACTGTCCCTACACTTTTCCGACTCTCTCTGTAGCGATCATCTCACTGTTTCTGCACCTACTTCCTAGTCTGTTGTCTTTTCTCTGTGATGTTCTGCCTCTCTCGTCCTCTGGCTGTCTCTGTTTCACCTTTCCTGTCTCTCGTCTGTCTCTTAAGCTTGCTCTCTTGTCTGACTCTGTCGTGTCTCCATCTCTGTCTCTGACCAGGCCCCTGGGCTCCTCTCATGCCACCACCGCAGCAAAAAGCCAGACCCATGGTTCTGAGGGTGCCGGCCCAGCCTCTGACCACCTCACCAGTGTCACAATCTTACCAGCAGTTCTTCATTTTCCCCGGTGGTTTTCTCTAGTTGCCAAACTTCCTACGAAGAAGGGGCTGGAGGAGGAGGCACTGCTCCCCCAAGACCCCTTCGCTGTCACCCTGGAACTGTGAGTTCTGGGCCCAGCCTCAATCCCTCCAGCCCCTGTGAGGGCTCAAAGCAAAAGGAGAGACCCAGAGGCATCTGGGGACACTTGAAACCGAAGCAGAGAAAAGGGGTGGAGAGAGGGGGCCCTGCGAGTCCAGGCCGGGCCAGGGGCGTGTCCTCAAAGCTAACAAGGCTACACTCAAGGAGGGACTGCAAGGGAAAGCTTGCTGAAAAGAAAAAATAAAATCAGGATGTGGGGAAACACAGCAGAAAGATCCAGGAAGCTGCTATAGAAATACAGTGGATGCTTTCAGAACCGCTATAGGAACACAGCAGATGCTTTCAGAATCCCTATATGAACACAGTGGAAGATTCCAGAGGACTGAGGTCCCATGAAAAGGTGCCCACTTACTGGCAGAGGTGTGGGAACTCATAGGAGACTTGCTGCCCAACTAACCTACGTGGGAATCCCTGTCTGTTCTGAAGCTTACTAGTTGTATGTTCTTGGACAAGTTAGTTAACCTCTCTGAAACTCAATTGCCTTAGCTGTAAAATAGGCTGAAATACATCAAGACAATTGTTCTGAGAATTAACCAAAACAGCTAAGCAGAGGATTTATCACCCGACGTCATCATCATAGCTAGCATGTCATCATGCGCCGCTCTCTGTTGAAGATGCTTAAAGTCTAATCACATTTAATTTTCACAGGAACACAATTAGGTAAGACTAAAATTATTCTCATCTCCAAATGAGAAAATTGAGGCACAGAAAATAAAGTAACTTGTCCAAAGTTGCATGCCTATTGCTCCATACATGTTAGGACTCCCTACTTCCTGTCTGGAAATCTTAGTAAAATGTAACCTATAGTCCCCTAATTTTGTTTCTTCTTAAATTCTGGGATTACAGGAGTTGAGCAGAATATACTCTACCCGAAATAAGGAACATATTCTCTCCATTAACAAGTTGAGAGCAAGTTACAGGAAGCACTACCCTGGAGAGAGATGGCATCAGCACCCCATCACACGTTTGCCCCATCACACATGCCCCCCCCCCCACACACACACACACTCTCCAGAGCCTGAGCACCTGGAGAAAAGGCTAGAAGGTCTACAGCCCCCATCCCATCCAATCCACATGGCCCTGTCCTGGGTAATATGGGTGTCTAGTCCAAAAGCAGAGACTCTCGGGGTCAAAAGATCCAATGAGCTCAGTGAGAGTCATGGTGTCAAATGCAAAGTCATTTTGAGGTGGTTTTGCTTCCTTGAACAAAAGGGGGGAGGGCGGTTAGAGATGAGGTCTTACCATGTTGCTCAGGTTGGTCTCAAACTCCTGGCCTCAAGTGATTCTCCTCCTTGGTCTCTCAAAGTGCTGGGACTACAAGGATGAGTCACTAAGCCTGGCTCCTTGAAATTTGTCTAATGTTCTAATTAATGTGATGTTCTATTTCATTACGAAACAGCAGCATTGCTTCTTCATTTGTCTGTTTCTTTTCATAAAATGTCTTTCACCTCCTATCTCCCCCAGCTCACTGGTGAACTGTGAACTAGGTAGACTTTCATATCCACACCTTAGCCCGTTTCTTGTCTGCTCTTGGCCCATCTGCTGGAGTCCTATCTCCCCCTGCAGAGGGACACTCCTTCCTCATACCATCTGTGGCTTTCCCTTAGGCCTGTTACTAGCCTACTGTCCCCAACTTGCCCACCCCCAAAGCAGTCGTCCTGGCTGCCTTCATAATAGAAATACCAAAGCCAGAGCCTAGCTGATGTGTTCACATCGTCAGGATTCCCGTGAGAGAGGGAGGCAATCAACCTCAGAGGAAAAATTGTGTAGCCGGGCCTTCCTGACATACTGAATCCCACAAGGTGAGCCAGCCAGAGATCCTCAGGGAAAGGCCTTTTCCAGAGGGACTTTCCATCCCAGATCTTTCTTTGCAACAACAATCCTCTTGCATTACTTACTCTGCTAAAAAGGGAGAGAGGCAGTTTTTCTAAATGATGGAGTATGGGGGAAGTCCTTTCATAAAGCTGTTAGAGACCTTGACTCCCTGTTCAAGGATCCTCTTCAACTAGAATCTGAAGTTAGGTGAGGACCTTTTAAATAAAAAGAAAAGAATAGAGAGAAAGATAGGTTTGCTCACAAGTGGTGTGGCTTCTTTCTAGCTTGGTGGTTTTATATGAGAGGGTGAAAAGCAAGGAATCGTTCTATTAAGAAAGAAAGTAAACCCAGAGAAAACAAAGAGGTAGACAGTCTTTAAGGACACTTTCTCCTCCTCCCTCCACCCCTATTTTCTATTAATCATGTTTCCTAACGTGACATCAGAGTCTCACAGACAGCAGTGCAGAGCCCACACAATTCCCGTCTGGGTCTGAAGTCAAGCTTTCTCACCAGTAGCACATTGGAAAGGGGAGGGGAGGGGAGGGGGAGAGGGGAGAGGAAGGGAGACAAGTGTGAGCACAGCCAAGGTGTCAAGAACCATCTATTTATTTATTTATTATAAAGATGTGTGTACAATTCAGGGTTAGGTATACAAACATTGATCATGCAGGTACCCTTGCTGATGAGGTATGCCCCTCCCTCCCCTAGCAGTTATCCTCAACTGCCAGTCCCACCTCCCCGCTCCCCTGACAGTTTTCCACTACTCCCAATCACTTTCTTATAGCATTATAATTGTTCAAGTTCACCTTATGAGTGAGAACATATGGAACTCAGTTATTTGTTTCTGTGATAAACCACTGAGTATGATCGGCTCCAAATCCATCCAATTTGCTGCAAAGTCCATATATTTGTCCTTCTTTATGGCTGCATAATATTCCATTGTGTATATGTACCACATTTTTTTATCCAGTCCAGCTTCGATGGGCAACACGGTTGGTTCCATGTTTTTGCTATTGTGAATAGAGCTGCAACAAACATACATGTTCAGGTATCTTTTTCTTAAAGAGATGAACTCCTGGCCGGGCTCAGTGGCTCAGCCTGTAATCCCAACGCTTTGGGAGGCCGAGGTGAGTGGATTGCCTGAGCCTGTGGGTTCAAGACCCGCCCGGGCAACTTGTCAAGACCTCATCTCTGCAATAAATCGAAAATTAGCTGGGAGTGGTATCACATGCCTGTAGTTCCAGCTACTTGGAAGGCTGAGGTGGAAGGATCACCGGAGCCCAGCAGGTCAAGGCTGCGGTGGCCGGGAGCATGCCACTGACTGCAGTCTGGGTGATGGAGTGAGACTCCAACTCAAAAAAAAAAAAGAGCTGAACTCTTGAAGAAAGAAGCCCACAGATTCACATGTGGGTGCAGTACATTCTAGGCAGAGGAAACTACAGATACCATGATCAAAAGGTAGAAAAGAACATCTGGGAAACAGCAAGTTTAGCTCGGGAATTCTTTCATTTGGTAAAGATCTGTTAGTGCCTCTTCCAGCAGAATCCCTGAACTGACCTCAGCACTAGATATACAGCAGAGAAAGACCAGGCCCCTGCCCCAAGGGACTTGCATGCTGTTGGGGAGACAGACACTAACACATTTACAAGAACGAACAAGGTCATTTCGGCTGGCACTGTCATGAGAAGTATAAAGAGAGCAGTGTGTGCTGGAGAACACCCGTGAGAAATCTAGAGGCGGGTCTAGATTGAGGGGTTGGGAAAGTTGCTCTGAAGTGGTAAATTTTAACTCAGACCCGATGAGAATGAAGAGGTAAGATGATGGATAGACTGGAAGTGGGGGTGGGGACAGGAGGACTACCCAGTTGTAAGTTGAGAAGCTGAGTAGATGGTGGTGTCATCTTCTGAATCACAAGTAGGACTATGGGGGAGGAGTTGAGTAGGGGTCTTAATTGGCATGGAAAGAGTTTTGACTTGATTCTGGCTGTTATAGGAACTGGGAGAAGACCTTGAGGTCAAGAAAGACTTCTTTTTAGATGTGTCTTTAGAAAGATGGTTCTGGTGTTGCTTGAAGGATGGATTGAATGGATTTGATAAAGACACATACATATACACAACTAGAACAAAAATTTCAGAAAGTAGTACTTACCCACATAAATGTGATAGATTCTATTTTCCATTTTATTCTATTTTATTTTGTAGTGGTGATGACAACTCAGTAAATTGATTTCAGGATCAGCTAATGGGTTGCAACCCATGGTTGCACAACATTGAATTCAAATACAATAGACACTAGACATGTGGAGAGATATCGTTCCTTTTGTTTCCTACTGAGGCAGGCATAGTTAGCATAGTTTAGAAGTAGTTAAGCAGATTTTCTTAGGCAGGTCTAATTTATATCAGGGTAAGCATTCAGACATCTTTATTGGTACATGACTTCACCAACTGACCAAGCATATCAGACCTGACCACCTTAAGGGTTGGAATGTGAAACTATCAAATATAGTGAATCACAGAAACAGTAAGGAATTGCTCAAAACACAGAAACATGATGTTCTTTAAGAAAAAAAAAAAAAGCCCAAATCTAGTTGAACAGTAGCTTTTATTATTTAGAAGGTCCTTTTGACCTTAAAAGGTTGAGAGATGATAATCAAAACTCAGGAGCAGATACCTGCAGCCCTTCACTCTCAGTTTATGGAACAGTTTACTTAATCAACTTTGCAAAATTATGTAAAGCTTCGTGTCAAGAACCAGTGAATGTCCTTTTCTTTAAGACACCTGCATATTTTTCCTAAACATGTCTTTCTCTCTAATAAACTGTATTTTGCTCTTCCTACATCTCTCTCTGAAATTCTTTTCTGCAGCAAAGTCAAAAATTCACAGAACAACTACACTCACACCACCCAACATCACTAGTATGGGACATAATAACCGGTTGGGAGGTCTCATAAAACCCATAGAAAAGTAGGACAGGTTCCATAGTTTTAGCGCAGCTATATATTTCTGAAAATATTTATTTGAAGTAAAGTAGCTGTAAATTGATAGCTTTAATTACAGATACTATGATCCCCATATACCATTACCTTAATGGTTAAAATAAGGAAGATGCATTTTTAAAAGTAGCTTCCTAACGATATCTAGTTTTAAACTTTACTCCATCTATTTTTACTTTAAAATAAAAGACCCAAAATGCCTAGCAGCACATCATACCAGTTGTGTGAGAACTCTGTAAATTAGCCTCAGCTAAAGTCTGAGACTTACCATGGAAATCTCTGGCTTCGAGACTGATTAATAATCAGAGAATTGCTAAAACTAGGACTCCTATGGCTTTGCACTGCACTCCATTTTACTGTAAAGAAATTTCCCCATAATCAAAGCTCTATTTTTAATCTGCTTATTTTGGTCCTATACTTGTAATTGTAGCCTAATCATCTACAGCAAGCAAATAGAGACCCGTGGTGATAGCCATTTCTCTCTGGAACCACTCACAATGAAATGTGTTTTCACCTTGGAACATTAATACAAAAGCATGTTATTTACAGCAAACTTCCCCAAGCTTTTTGGCATCTTACTTCTACTTTCTCTAAAATATGAGCATTTCTACTTCTCCAAGGAAGAGAAGATCGGTCCCCACCCAAAGCACATGTGCTTCCAGGAGCCGGTACTGCATCTGCTGCCTGTGGGTTTTCGAGTTTCTAGCAGGGATTCATGTCCTGAGCCTCTCATGCCTCTTCAGTGGATCGCACCAGCTGTCAGCATGTTTCTCTACACACTGAGAAGTGTATAGTGGTGGAGCCCTAGTTTTATCAGAACTACCAGGACGGCTTGTTAAGAACATATTACTGGGCTCCACCCTCAGAGTTTCTGGTTCAGGAGATTTAAGATGGGTCTGAATTTGCATGTCTAGCAAGTTCCAGCTGATGCAGGTGCTGGTAGTCCACTGAGAACTGTTGCTCAGTGAAGTCACATCTCAACTCCACTCAGTCTCATCTCAACTCCACTCAGCGACCTCTCCTTTGTTACAATTGATATTAGACTTGCAGACTGCAAGTGTATAAGTGTTTGCTGAATAAAATTTAAAATAATTATCAGCTGAACCCATAAGACTTACTGAGAACTTTTGAGCTCATGAACAAAACTGTATTAATTTTTTTACTGGACATCAATTAAGGAAATTGGCTTGGCAGAAGAAAATGCAGAAACTAAGCCTTCTCTCTACACTATTATCATTATCTAAAATAATAATAAGTGTGCTCCTGAATTGCATGTTAACCTTTAATGATGAAATATAGAAAGATCCTTGATTCTGAAATACCCCTTGCTATCTTAGGAAATAAACCTTACAGGTACCTTGTTTTATGTTGCATACTGTGAAGTTTTCTATGCATTCACCAGCTTTTGTATGCTGGGAAAATGTTTTCTCTGCACTAGGTGGCAGTGTAGTCCTGACTTTTGAAACCAAGGACTCAAAGACAAATTTGATTTCGTCTTCAAGAAGATAACTTTGATGTTATGCAAATATTTCATTTTTGGTTAATCTCCATATGTATAAATTGAGATATTGTAATTAACTCCTTTTTAGGCTTGCTCTCAGAATAAATGTGCAAATACAATGCACCTTGATTGTTCATGAAAACCTTTTGAAGGAGAAAGACACTAAGTAAACAACTAAAATTAACTCTGCCCTGACAGGTGAGCCATCCTCTCTGTCTCCGCTAACCACTACTACTTTGAACTTTTATTTATTTATTTTTTTTTTAATTTTTATTTTTATTTTTTTTTTTTTGAGTTG
>NW_007249642.1:531145-553770 GCF_000164805.1 Carlito syrichta
TGCCCAGGCGGGTCATGAACCTGCGGGCTCAGGCAATCCACTCACCTCAGCCTCCCAAAGGCGCGGGATTACAGGCTGAGCCACCGAGCCCAGTTTACTTTGAACTCTTTAACTGAACAGAGCAAACCTGAGATTAGGAGTATGAGCTCTGTAGCCAGAGGGCTTGGTTCATGCCTCAGCGTCACCACTTTCCAGCAGGGAGACAACAGAGAGGCAATTAACCTCTCTGCCTCATCTTCCTCATTTGTGAACATGAATAACAGAAGCATCCACCTTGTAAGTATACTATGAGGATTAGACGAGAGCTTGAAATAGTACCTGGCACTCAGTACATCTAAGCTATGATTTTCTTATAACACTCCTCTCCACTTTCTTCTTCCACTCACCCTCAGTCTGCTCAGTAAACAGAGGCTTGTTTAGATCTCTATAATAAAGAAAAGGTGCCAGATGCTAAAAACTGTCCTGGACAATATACAACTACTCAAAAGACAGGAATAGCAAGGTGGGCCATGGCCACACCTGCTCACGTCCCTGTGTATAACTCTCCCGCCCACAGAATGAGCCTGCATCAGCCCTTCACACCTTTCTCCTGTCAGCAACAGCTCCCCACTCGTGCTCGGTGGCTTCTCAGGAATGTCCTCATCCTAACCTCCTCTGCACCTCACAATAATCCAGCAAGGCAGACTTGACTGTCCCATTTTCCTGGTGAGGAAACAGATGAAGAGATGTGCATAAACTCATGGTTACCTCCTGACCGAGGAGCATCTGTTTACTGACTGAGTCAAGCAGATAAGAAAGACAACTCCAGCAATCCCTGCAGAAGAAGTCATGCTAGTAGAACATGCTGCAGACACAGTGACCAGCAACGGGTCCCTTTATTAAGCAACTTTTGTAAGCTTGCTTTAGATATATATATAATATGTATAAGTGCATATATATATTTGTATACATATATATAACTTTTTTCTTTGTTTTAGAAGCAATATGGGAAAATTGTAGAAAAGTAGAAAATAGAGAATAGAAAAAATTACTCATAGTTTCACCACCTAGAGACAAGTCACTATAAACATGGCGAAATGTCTTCTTCCAGTCCCTTGGCTATGGGCGAGCTGTGGTCACACTCCACCCAATTGTACAACTTCCTCAAATGCATGTCACTGAAAGTCCTTCTGTGTTTGCTTTCATCACATTTAAATGCAATCGTAGCCGGGCTCGGTGGCTCAGCCTGTAATCCCGCGCCTTTGGGAGGCTGAGGTGAGAGGATTGCTTGAGCCCGCGGGTTCGAGACCCCCCTGGGCAGCGAGACCTCATCTCTACAATAAATCAAAAAATCAGCCGGGCGTGGTAGCGCATGGTACCGGGCGTGGTTGCGTAATTCCAGTTACTCGGAAGGCTGAGGCAGAAGGATCGCCGGAGCCCAGCAGGTCGAGACTGCGGTGGCCGGGAGCGGCCACTTCACTTCAGTCTGGGCGACAGAGTGAGACTCCAACTCAAAAAAAAGAAAAAATAAAAATAAAAATAAATAAATGCAATCGAATAGCACATACAAAACAGACAGCAATGCCCAGGTGGTAGAACTTCGCCTTGACCTCAAGATTACAGATTTTAATTCTAGCTGCTGTAACCTCGAGAGAAAACACCTCTATAGTTAGCCCACAGAAGAGACGTCTGAGTGACTGGGCAAGGTTTTTCCAGCACGGATTGGTTTTGAAAGGTGTTCTTTATCTCACCCAAAGCTGTGGGAGACTGTAAATTCGCTCACAGACAACCAACTGACCACAAATCTACAAGGACATGTGTAGACATTCCAGTGGCACCTGAGGGCAGCTGCAGCAGGGTCCTGCCTCCCACCTTTCCTTCAATCCAAATATCTCTGAAACCATGTCTAACGCCAGGAATAGCAGCAGCATGGGATGTGACAAGGAGCCTCTGTTCGTCAAGATGGGCTTAGGGCCATGACAAGCTCCAAGGACTCTGGCATCAGCACCCCCAGCAATTCCAGGGAGGATCAGTCCAGGAAGGACCAGCAGGGATGGAAAAGTGGACAAGGACTAATGACAGAGGAGGGGCAGTATCAGGATTGGTGTAACCTGGTATCTCCTGGCCACGGGCTCCCCCAGGGCATTCAGGACTTTTTCTAGAAGTGTGGGGGGGGAGGAAATGGAAGAAGGCGTTTGCCCTTGGCCAAGAAGTAGGCTTCATACTTTTTAAAAAAGACATCTTTTTTAGTCTATATAGCTCATTATCATCGCCATCTTACAGGAGTGAGGCTCAAAAATGTCAAATAACTCACTAAGGAAACTCCAAATGGCAGGCAAAAATCAAACTTGGGTTTCTCTAACACCAAAGCTGATGTTCTTCTTCTAATTTGTCATTTTTTAGTAATGCATACACACACACATGCATACACACAAGCATACAAACACATACATACACACACCCACACATGAATACACACACCCACACACAAGCATATACACACCCACGCACACACACATACACACATGCATACACATACATGCCTACACACACACACATGCATGCACACGTGCATACGCACATCCACCACACATGCATATACACGACACCTACAAGCACACGTGCATCCACACCCACGTGCTAAGGGTATTCTCCACTCACTCTGCATTTAATTGTTCACTGTTATTTTCTTTTCTTCATAAACGCCCCTGCTGAGCAACCCCAAGCATTAATGAGAAGGTCTGGGGCAACCCTTTTCCAGTCCCCTCCGGCTGCCAGGAGCTTTCCTATCTTCTAATAAATTCCTACTTATTCACTCAAAAAAAAGTAGGTCTGCCCCTTGTACCAGTCACCAACTTGGTGCCCTAATTGTCCAGGAGTTTATTCTCATGGCACTTGACTTACAGGCCTCTCATGCAAAACACCACGTGAACAGTGATCATTCCTGTTTCAGTGTCCCAGCCCTTATATGTATTCGTTATTGCTGACTCCATTTAGAGGGGCATTTATTAATTTTTTATATATCCGTGGTATTTTTTTCCTTATGTTTCCCTGTGGTTCTATCCATATCAAAATTTGTCTCAGATTCTAAAGTCTCACAGGTTAGGGATCTGATCATAATGTCTCCCACATTTCACCTATTACCTGTTGCAGTCAATCATTTTGTATATTCCTAGGCAGTCAAAACTTCAGCCAGCACCATATTTAAAGTGCAGTCCTGGCTACTAAGGAAATTTTCAGAGACAAATAATGCCTTCCCTGTCCTCAAGGAAGGAGGCGGGACACACACACCCCAAAATTGTGAAACACACTTGATTGGCCCGAAAGGACCCCCAAAGGAAAGTAAGTGGAACCATAAACAAAGTGTTCCAGGAACAGAAAGGCAAAAGTGATTAACGCTCTGCAGAAGAAGTCATTCACAGAGGGACTGACCTTGAGCTTGACCCTGAGGAATGAATCCTATTTCAAAGGCAGTGAAAACATCACAGGATAGTTGGGGTAAAGTGAGCTGAATATCAATCAATACTATAAGAAAGGGATTGGCAGTAATGGGACACAGTCATGGGGGGGCATATAACATCAATAAGGGTAACTGATCTCAAACCAAGCGAAGGGCAGACCAGAGAGAGACCCAAGCTTTACCTGTATGATGACCACTTATCTACCTAATCCTGAATTATACCCCACATCTTTAAAATTAAAAAAAAAATTAAGAAAATAAAAATTAAAAAAAAAAAAAACAAACGCAGAGGCATGGAAGACCATGGAGTGAAATTAACTACATTTAAGGCAGGATCTCACTTTTTGAAAATACTATTTGTGTGTCATGTTAGACCCAGAGGTTGAGAAAATTAATAGTACTAAACCATATTTGGTAAATAAATGAATCATAGGTCTGACATTTATGACTTTCTAATATTAGTCTACATTTCTTGTGACTATTTTGCCATTGAAAATCAACACCCATTCACTGTGGCGGAAAATCTGGAAATAAGGATTTCAGTTACAGAATGGCTCCATTCTAGGAAAACATTTTTGTTGTCCACAAAGGACTCTCAGTTTGGAGACTCCATCAAGACATAAGGAACACCAAGAGCCCTGATGCCAACACCCAGAGAAAAGAGGCAAGACGTCTTCACGGGGACATAAAATGCTATTTGCTACTACTTAAATGATAATCTTTTTTTTTTCCACAAATACCGGTACCAATAAGAGACTGCCAAGCTTGCCTGAAGTGAGACACCAGGAAGGGTTAAGGGCACGTGCAGACAGCAGTGTCTTCGTTTCCCTCAGGGGGAGCAGATGGGTAAATAAAGTGCACATTGCTTGAAAAAAATAAGGATCCAAGAGACTCCTGGGTATGGGCTAAGTGAGGGCTTCAGGCAGCAAGAACGAGGGCACAGAGCCAGGGATATGGGGTGTGTGCTGTTCAGGGAAGAGACTCTAAACAGTGAAACGAGCTCTCAAGTGGAACAGATAGAGGATGGAAAGGATGCAGAGTGGCTGCAGCAACTCACGTGGACACTAGCACATCCAGGGTGCACTTCCTGAAGCCTCTGCAGCCAACTGGAACAAAGCAGTAAAGAGCAATAAAAGACAAATGACCTAGAACAATAAGACCTCACTGAACACAGCCTACTACACAGGCCTGGCTTCAGGAGCAGATGGAGAGAAACTGCATCCCACGAAGTGCTCATTGCTATAGATGCTTTCAAGCTTTTTTATCTATTAGGACACTGCTGAACGTGTAAAATGTTGTTACAAGCATTACAGAAGCAACTGGCAAAAATCTGCCTCTTGGTACAATATTGGGAGATGCCATTTGGCTACACAGTACCGTAATAAAGTTGTCTATAAGTGCAACTATAAATGCAGACGGCAAGAAATAAATAATTTTAATGTTATATCCGGAAGGTAAATAATAGATTGTTGCTATGTTATTGTGAGTATGTTGGTAAGTTAGCTGATCCTTGTTGGATTATAAATAACCGTAAAAATACTTTTTTAGGAAATGGAGAGATTTTTTTTTAAAGCCTTAGGGTCTTGCTGCATTGCCTGCAGAGCACACCGTGTTCATTCTTATCATTCTGTGTCCAGAATTACACTGGCTGCAAATTCAACTGTAATTTGTATAGTTACAATTCGTGTGTTGCCTTTAAAAACAAATACTTTATGCCAAGCCCAAATACTGCTGTTTTCTCAAATAAAAAATAGTGAAACTAATTTTAATGCCAGACTTGTCCCTTCATGTACTGCATCTTCCAAAAATTCACTCTACTTCTCTCTATCATGCTGCATGTTCATCGCTTCCAAGCCTTCTCCAGCAAGCACCCCACACACACACACACACACACACACACACACACACACAAGGTTCTTCTGGCTTCTCCAGCCAGATGATCTCCATTCTGATCACTCATAGGAAAAGCTGTTCACATGCAATGACATGACATTGAGTTTCATAGGCAAAAGAGTACCATAGAGAAAGCAGGGGCATCTAAAATCAGAAAACAAAGACTTGAGCCCTTGTGCCACCAATGCACATCCTTTCATTAGTCCTGTGACACCACGGAGCCTGTTTCCTGATCAATGAGAACTTCTCTAGAGGCTTCTTGAGAGACTCAGTGGGTTAATCTGTGTGGGAGAGCCATCCTAACACAAAGTGCTCTACAAAAGTGATCATTTGTTCCAAAATGTTTAGGGAGCACCTGTTAGATGCAGGACACAGTTTTGAACACTGCAGAGTAATCAAAACCAAAGAAGGCAAATTCTCAACTCTCAAGGACCTTAAAGTATACCGGTGTCGTGAAGACATTTGCCTTCATAATTAAGACACAGGGTAGCAATTAGAAAGCGGTATGCCCAGGACATCAACCCAACTTGACAAACAACCATAAAATAGGCTCTTGAGATAAATACAATGAGTTACTGTCACCTGTCCAGTTAAGAACAGACACACGACGACTATACCAGCACAAGACAGATCATGATTAAACATTGTGAAGAAAGTACATTCTGGGAATTAAATAGATCCAGGTCAATATACACGTACAAAGACTTTGATATAGATGTTTAAGTGGTGAGGTTTGAGGGGAGATGTGAGAACTTAGAACCTGTTTCCAAAGGTTGGGTTTTAACTTCCAAACAAGGTAAAGAGGGCCAGTTCTGGCATCAGATTGAACAACTCTAAGAGGCGAGTGGAGGCTGGAAGGAAGTGGGGGTGACCTTGAGGATTCAGTTGACTTGGGAAAACATCCAAGAGAGAGAGTAAGGGTAGGCTGGCATAGCAGAACTCAAACCACAGTAAGGAAGAACATGTCGGCAGAGGCTGGGAGCTAAGCAATGGGAAAGCCAGGATGGTGGCTGAAGAAGGGCATGATTTTTTTGTTTCTTTTGTTTTAAAAATAATAATTTTAAAATAACTAGCACTTGTATAGTGTCGACTACCTGGTAGATACTGATCTAGACATATTGCCTAAATTAACTCATTTATTCATAAATGGTATGTGGTAGAGGCAATTTTCTCCACTGCAGCAATGATGGATGTTAGGTGAAGGAGAGAAGGTGAATTTTGAGGACTGAGAGAAAGGAGCCAGGGCAGAGAGAGATTGAAGACAAGAGGGAGGACCAAAGACAAGAAAGAGACTAAAGACAGCAGGCAGACTGAAGACAAGAGAGACACCAAGGACACGAGAGAGACTGAAGACAAGAGGGAGACTGAAGACGAGAAAGAGACTGAAGACAAGAGGGAAACAGCACAAGAGGGAGACTGAGGACAAGAGAGAGAATGAAGACAAGAGAGAGACTGAAGACGAGGAGACAGGACGAGAGGGAGACTGAAGACATGAGGGAGACTGAGGACAAGAGAGACTGAAGATGAGAGGGAAACTGAACACAAGAGGGAGACTGAGGACAAGAGAGATTGAAGACAAGGAGACTGAAGACAAGAGAGAGACGGAGGATGAGAGGGAGACTGGAGATGAGAGAGAGACTGCAGACAAGAGGGAGACTGAAGACATGAGGGAGACGGAGGACAGGAAGGACTGAGGACAAGCAAGAGGATACCACTGGCACTCAAACAGGAGGAGCTCAGGGGTGAGGAGTTGTGGTGATTTTCTTTTCGTCCTATTCTTTAACTCGTCGCTTTTCCAGAATAGGCATTACGACTTTCACTGTCAGAAAAACTAACAAAGCTCAAAATCAGAGGTCCCTGTAGTGACTTACATTGTTTTTAAATTATTCATTTTTTCCTTCTACATAAAAATAAGCTTTCTAAAATGAAAGTTTGCTCTCTGAGAATAGGAACAGTGCCTTATTCTTTCCCTCATCAACTTGCACGTGTGTGTGTATGTGTATGTGTGGGGGTGTGGGGGGGTGTGTGTGTGTGTTAAATTAGAGCGACATCGTCAAAGAACAAATATTTCCAGAATATCAGGCAACATATAGCAGCATCAACATAATTATACTGAGAGTAGTTACCTACACTCTGCTTTTTCACTCTCTGGGAAGTCCTCCTACTAGCATGTCTAGGGGCAAGTGTGAAGCCCCAAATCCATACCCTTGTTCATATGACCCCAAATTTAACTTTTGGTAATTAGGGTAGGTCGATAACTACCCTATCTTGCTGTCCTTAAGTACTTTTTAGGATCTGTTTTTATTTTTATTTTACTTAAAAAATTTTTTTTATTTCAAATATGTGGAGTATAATCCAGGGTTAGGTATACAAATGTTCATTGCAGGTACCCTTATTGATGAGGTATAGGCCCCTCCCCTGGCAGTTTCCCACTACTGCCAATCCCTTTCTTGTAATATTACAATACTTGTTCAAGGTCCACTTACAAGTGAGAACATGCGATACTCAGTTCTTTGTTTCTGTGATAGATCACTCAGTATTATAGGCTCTAAGTCCATCCACGTTGCTGCGAATTTCATAATTTTGTCCATCTTTATGGTTGCATAATATTCCATCATGTATATGTACCACATTTGTTTTTAATTATTCTTCCTCACCCCCGTCCCTCGTTCTACTGTTTTACTTCCTGTCACCACTACTCTTGGACGTTAAAAAACGGGGAATCCCTTTTGGGGTCAGCCAGATGGTAGTTTGTTTTGTTATTGCCTCTTATTTTCCTGTACTGAGAATGTACAAGACCTGGATATCTAGTAATGATCAGAACAGGCTGTCATTTTTTTCTTGTCATTTTCATAGGGTAAGATGAGTTATTAATTAAATTACAGTCTTTTACATTCAATCTTAAAATAATTTAGCTTTCCCTCAAGCTACTGATTATTAAAATTGGTGGGTGGTTGTTATTGTTGTTTATTTAGGGGAGGAGAAAGCGAAAATGACTTTTTATAGTATTGTTTTCTCTATTTTTATCTTTCTCCCTTTCCCCGCCTTCCCTCACAGCAAACCCATCCATGAGGCTCCTGTTTCTCATTATTCTACCACGATTCCCCTTAGGTTCCTCACTCCCACGCATTACAAATTCAAGATTTCCAGTTTCCATATATAAGAAGCTTCCTCCCAGGTTCCAGTGGGTCTGGCAGGGCTTTACCTGGAAGAATGAAGAGATGTCTCCTGCCTGTCTCCACACAATGGCCCTAGAGTAGAACTGCCCCGAGCACACCCGCAGCAGAGGAAGATGTCGCATGTGTGTGCAAACTTCACACTTCTCCCTAGCCAGCAGGAGGGCTCCCCAGAGAGGGAAAAGAGAGTCCTTTTAAAGCAGAATGTAGGTACTACTCTCAATATAATTATGTTGATGCTGTTATACATTGCCTGATATTTTGGCAACATTTGTTCTTGGACTACGTTGTTCTATTAGAGACAATTGTCAGAACGAGCATATTAGAATCACCTAGAAATGTTTTTAAAAATGCAAATGCTTGTATTCATCCTCAGAGATTCAAATTTAATTGGTCTGGGATGGACATCTAGACATCAGTATTTCCTAAACGGCTCCCACCCCATCTTTCATACCAATCACCAGTGATTCTAAGATAAAGCCAAATTGAGGACAACTGGCTAGGACCAACCCCAAAATCTAAACACTAGGGGTCATTGAATACACAGTATATCTTTGGATCTTGAAATACATTCTAATTTCTTTTTAGATCTCATTTCTTTTTAATTAAGATAAAGATTGTATCTGAGGTTAAAATAGAGTCAAAGTCATTCCCCAAATTATCTCTTTCTTTTTTACAAACATTCACACAAACATTAAACTAATACAGCATCCCCAGGACTGCTCAAGGGACTAACCAAGCAACCTGACCTAGTTATCTTCATACCAGCTGTGTGTGGCATCTTGCTAAACTCGCTAATGAGGCAGCAATGTCGTTCAGGAAAGAAAATTATCTTTACATGCTAATATCACCCTGAGCCAAGAAAGCAACATAAGCATATTACTGCAGAAAGTAAATTAGGATAAGACCTTGTACTTTTTAAAAAATCATCTAGTCACAGAGGCTCCGTAATTCTGTCCTTGATCACAGGGATATATGAGGAGTTTGGGGATTCAGAAAGCCATTCCTTGCTTCAATTTCTAGTTTCCAAGTATACAATAAAGCAATGTTTAGGAAGTCAAAGTACAGAATGTTCATGTTTAAAATAACAAAACTTTTCACTGTTAAGTTACTAGTGGAAATCGGAGAGTCACCCCCAACTGAGAGGCTATACACTAAGAAAAATCATGTTTCACCGTTCTGGATATGAGCTCGCTGCAGCAATGATCTCTATTCCATGGCCTGGCTTTGGTTGCAGCATTTTGTTCCTGGCTGGTTTTGTTTTCAGGTTAGGCAACTAGCATAACAACCACTCCTTGAGGGGCAAGGACTTTTCACTGCAACATGCAGAAGGCAGAAAGACGCAACTCTCATGACATTCTCACGCACACCACACACTCTCTACAAAGCTGCACATTTCATCCTCAGAGTGACATATTCATCCTAGTTTGCCCAATTCTGTCCTAGTGAGCTGAAAGTTCACATCCTGAGAGCAGCCCCCAGGCTCCTTTCACAGGCATTCCAGGATGGCTGGTGACCCTGAAAACTACTAGGATCAGAATCTAGTCTGCAGGGGACTCTGACTTATTGGACCCATTCATCAGGCCAGGTGTTCTTACACACATAGACAGGGCCAGAGGGACAACCTCTGCCACTATCGAAGAGCGCCCACCATGCTTTATTTATTTATTTATTTATTTATTTATGTTTACTCTGTCGTCCAGACTGGAGTGCAGTGGCACAATCACTACAGCCTCAGCCTCCTGGGTTCAGGTGATCCTTCCACCTCAGCCTCCCAAGTGGCTGGGACTACAGGCATGCACCACTCTGCCCAGCTAATTTTTTTTCAATTTTTTGTAGAGACAAGGTTTCACTATGTTGCCCAGGCTGGTCTTGAACTTCTGAGCTCAAACAATCCTCCCACCTTAGCCTCGCAAAGTGCTGGGATTACAAAGGTGAGCCACCACACCCAGTCTCTGCCATGCTTTAAATGTGTTATCTAGGATACTTCCCACAATTGTGTAAGGTAACTGCCTTTGTCCCCGTGTTATAATATAAAGAAACTGAGCTCTGATCAATTAAGTGATCTATTCAAGACAACACTGGTTGTAGGTGGTAGAGCTGAGACTTAGGCCTAGTCTCTCTGACTTCAAAGATTGTCATTCTATTTTACTCTCTGCCTCTGGCATTCTGAAGTCCATCGATCACCAGAAATTTTAAGGAAAGCTATGTAGGTTAGATGTGGTGGCTCATGCCTATAATCCCAGCACTTGGAGAGGCAGAGACGAGAGGATTACCTGAGTCCAGGGGTCCAAGACCAGCCTGGGCAACTTGGTGAGACCTCATCTCAACAGTAAATCAAAAAATTAGTCGGGCATGGTGGCACGTCACTGTGGTTCCAGCTATATGGAAAGCTGAGGAGGAAGGAGCCCCTGAGCCCAGCAGATTGAGGCTGCGATGGCTGTGAGCATGCCACTGCACTCCAGCCTTGGTGACAGAGTGAGACTCCAACTCAAAAAAAAACCCTATATAGAGATTTTAGAAAAACTAAAGAAAAAACAAGTAATAAAATATAGAAACAAAATATCAGAATCTATATGAATTCAATGGGATATAGGGCAGACAATCAGCAGCTAACTGATGGATCACAAATTGCCCAAAGTTAAATTTATAAGATTCTTTATAACCTCCTTTCAAGTATTCAAATATAATACTACCTTAGGGTAAAAGAATTTTCTATTCATATATATGAAATTTTTTGTTTCTAATTATTTCTCCTCACAATGAGTAAGAATGGCTAGTATAATATGATTCATTACTTAAATTTTTGCAATCTAATTTATCCTATATGCTTACAAAGAAAAATAGAAGCATAAGGCTGCTATTTAAGAACTGTCTAAAAGGGGCAATAAACTGATTATTGGTCATTTAAATCCTACCTATGCAGGTTTGTTTTCAGTATACTTTGAAATCTGAGTTAAATCCGCACAAATTTTCAAACCAACATAATTTCAAGGATATTGCTGAGGAAATTCATGCCTGATTCTTTTCACTTGACATTCCTCTGTGCACCTGTGTCTCCCTCTGTGTCAGTCCTGCTAACTGCTAACTGCTCTCTTCACTGAGCTTTTGGAAAAGTGCATAGCAAGGGAGATTTCCTTCTAGTAGCTGCACATGGAGAAAGAAATCGGTGTCCATCTGAGCTGACGAGAGTGAGTCTTGACAACATGTGACAGCTAGTGGCAGGGTCTCCGTGGGAATCTCTCGGCAGAAGAGCAGAAGCAGACTTTTTGGTGCTGACCTTTAACTGAATTTTTTTTAATGTGTGCTCTTGCTTTACCCTGTTTTAAGGTTGTCTAGCAACTTTTTTTTTCTGAGTTGAAATCTCACTCTGTTGCCCAGGCTGGAATGCGGTGGCACACTCACAACCACCGCAACCTCAACATGCTGGGTTCCCGTGATTCTTCCGCCTCAGCCTTCTAAGTACCTGGAACTACAGACATGCACTACCACGCCCAGCTTACTTTTTTATTTATTATAGAAATAAGCTCTCACCAAGTTTCCCAGGCTGGTCTATTGAGCTAGAAGATTCCATGACCCCAGGTAATCCTCTCGCCTTGACCTCCCAAAGTGCTGGGATTATAGGCTTGCGCCATCGTGCCTGGGCTTTCCAGCAACTTTTTTAAAGTTTTGAATACTCTTAGGTGTGGTCAGACTACCAGGTCTACTAGTAACAGAATCAACAACCAGTCCTAAAATTCTCAGGGTCTCAATTATACCTACAGTTTCTAGCATTGCAGTGTACCAAATACTTCTGAAATCTCCTGGAAAAGTTTAGTAAAATTTCTTTAGGATATCACATCCTTCCATCTATAGGCTGTCTTTCTCTCTGAGATTTTGACACAGCACATGTCAGAGCTTTCTACAAAGATCTTTTTCTGAGGGAAGCCTGCACAGTCTTTATGTACCGAAAATGAGATGCCACTGAAATGTTAGACTTGTCAAGAACAACTAAGGCATTCCTAACAGTTGTTACCAACTAACTGTGATAGAGCGTAATGAATATAATAAGCCTCTCTGGATCAGACATTCTCTAGAAGATGGACAGTGTTTCCTGGTGACAAGGATAACGCCCTGTGAACTTTACGTGTAAATTAAATAGACTCTTAACAGCATTTTAAATTCATATTCATGGGCATGAATAGTCAGGACTGGAAACTCTTCAACTAGGTGAAGAATATAAAAAATATAAAGGAATCAAGAGTGAAGGGGTAAAGGTATAGCTCCTTTTACATTAAATTGAGTATTCTATGTCAGGATCCCCAATCCTGGACTGTGGACTGGTGAATAGCGGGCAAGCATAGCTCGATCTGCTGTCAGATCAACGGTGGCATTAGATTCTCATAGGAGCATGAACCTTATTGTGAACTGTACATATGAGGGATCTAGGTTACGTGCTCTTTAAGAGAATCTAATGTCTGATTATCTCCCCCACCACTCCACCGCCCTGTCAGTGAAAAAGGTGTCCTCCACAAAACCAGTCTCTGATAACAAAAATGATGGGGACCACTGCTCTATGTATTTAGCATAATTCAACAGTTTGTCAAACTTTTTTTTAATCCTGGTAACTGCTTCATCTGCACCACCATCAGAAGAAAATGTGGAAAAGAGTAACCAAAAGAAAAGTGAAATAAATTTTATCACCTGTACACTTCTGAAAATCGTAGTGATTGTATTGTAGTTGTTTATTTGGACAATAAATAAGCAGATGTATTTGGCTATATTTTGTGTCATCCTTTATGGAAAAAAATAATATGCAAGTTTCTCTTTATTACAGGAACTCATGAAGAACGTATGCACATCCTGAATAATGATATAAATTCAACCATATAAACAGTAAAACCTCTAAAATAAAATCAAATAATTCTTTTTGCACAAAAACTCAATTCAAAGGGTTAAAAGCTAGGCAATATTTATAAATACAAATTCAGTGAAAACCAACACATGTGTGTAATGATAAATTGTAGGTCACGTGTCCTGTCTGCCTGTGCTCTTTTCTGTACCAGTCATTATACACTCGCAGGACAACACTGGGCACAAATGGCCAAGTTCATTGTCCATACCACTAGAATTCCCATATTCTGTGATATGAATGAAATTGTAAAACTACCAATTTGTGTGTCTTTCAAAAGGTCACATTGTTACACAGGAACTTGAAAGTGAACAGAAAAGAAATAACTCAAGCTAGTTGTTGAGTGGAGAAGTTGGTTCTTACAGTTGTCATTTTGTGGAAACTTTACAAGTTTTTTGTGGAGGGAGGGCTTTAGAAGTTGTCGTGGGGTGGGACAGAGAGGGGGTAGGGATGAACAGGAAGAATCCTGGATCAAGTACATTGAAATTCTCACCAATGCGAAATAAGTTGAAACCAGGTTGAAAGACTCTCAGTACATCTCATATATGCTATCAGCAAACTGTATCAGGTCTATTTTTTTGCTCCTCTACAAGGGGACAAAACAGGAAACAAATTTGAACTCTATTAATGTTTCTTTCCTATTGTATAAGAGTTTTGACTTTATAATTAAAATTCTAATGTTTCTCAGTTGTCATATAAATACCCTCCCCATATACTGAATACTATTGTATGTGTCATAAGAATCTCCTAGGAGGGGCTTATCAAACACATTGTCACACCCAGGCAAGTACAGTTCACAACAGTCAAATCTAAGGAAGAATAGAAAAACTCAACTCGAGTTCAAAGGCCCATGTGAAGGAACAGAGTCTACTTTTACTAAAATTAAGCCATGTAAGCAAATTGACAAGATGATTACACAGTGCTGTTACATAAATGTACAAACACAGTAAATAAAATTAAAATTAGGCACCACTACCAATACAAAATTCAGTGTAAGCCATACATACATACATATAATTACAAATTCAATCTTTTTACCCCTTAAACTGGAGATACTAAGAAACACAGCAGTTAGAGATGCCAGAAACCTCATAAGGAAGAACCGGAGCTCTACTCACCCCACACCTCTTCTATTGAAGCCCAGTTGTTGGTGGAGCTTTAAGTGATAATATTATCTTGTAAATTGTTTCAGTGCTTGAGCTGAGGGAGATGAAGGTCATTTCCAAGCTATACTGACTGCTGAAAACTGTGAAGGACCTGAGATTCTTTCCTACTTGTAAGCTAACAGGATGGACCACCATAGATTCATAGCTGCTGACTGAAGACATGAGATTCCTGGGTCAGAGACAAATGACAATTTATTATTCACAGAAATATATGTAGCCAGAGTATAAGCACTTGTGCTGGTCTCCTGAGTCCCGATTCCCACAGGGTGATGTGAAGAAGACCAAATGATTTCTGCACATGAAGCATGGTATGTTGCAGGAGAGTTTAGAGAAACTAATCTTTTATAAAAATGGGCAGTAAGCCTGTCAGACCTTGCTCTGGAAGGAGGCATATTCACTGTACTGGACAGTAAGCAAATTTGACCTTGCTCCAGATAAAGACACTGCCACTATCTTCCAAGGTTGTTCACTATACAGACATTCTTGAAAAGATAATCTGAAACAAAGACAGTAACTCTGCTCATAAAATGTGCAGAAACTTAAAAAGATCCATGGAGAATTGTCTCCCAGTATTGACCAGTCAGCAAAGGCCCATGCTGAGATCTATGACTCATGATTCCTTCTTTAAAGATCGCCAGCTGAAGCTTAGGATAGTATGGCACTATCCTCCTCAGAAACGCCATACTCACCACTCCAATCCCAAATTGCCCCACTTTTTCTCCTGCTCCCCAATCGCTTCTCCATCTTGAGCCTTGTTCTCTTCAGTCTTATTTTTGCCCTGGGGCCTGAGCTGCTTGCTCCCAGTTCCAGATGTTAGATTTGCTTCTGACTCCTGTGTTTAACTCCTACCCTCCAACAAAGTGCTCCCACAGGTAACCCAGTAGTAGCAACTTCTAACTAGCTCTGGACTTTGGCATGCCCTGAGAAGCAGCCTGTTTCCCTCAGAGAGTACATATTGGCTATGAAACCAATCATTTCCAGGGCTAAAAAGGACCACCTGCAGGTGTCTGCAAAATCATTATAGGTAACTGCAATTGAATTCAGCCTGCTGCAGCTTTTTTTTTTTTTAATGTATTTTCTGGGGAAGAAGGGAACTCATCGCATGCATATGCAATTTTAGTTCATGCTGTTTGGAATAGTCTTTCAGTCGGTAAACCCAATATGTTGCTATGGAAACAGGTCTCTGTCTGAAACACATCCACTCAATTCTGAAATTATCATTCAGAACACCTTCATAAACTGGAATTAATTCAGCAGGTACCCACAATGTCAACATTGAGATAATAAGCCGCATTTTCTCCTTCTGTTTAATTATTTTTAAAGTCAAGAAATGAAGAACATAGACTCCAACTTAGATATATAGATACTTCTCAACTTATGAAGTGGCTACATCCTGATAAAACCACCATAAGCTGAAAATATCCTAAATCTAAAACATATTTAATATGCCTAACCTACTGAACATCCTAACTTACCCTAGCCTAACTTAAACATGCTCTGAACACTGACATTAGCCTAAAATGAGGCAAAGTCATCTAACACAAAGCCTATTTTATAATAAAGTATTGAATATCTCATGTAATTTATTGAATACTGCACAGAAAGGGAAAAAAAGAATTGTTGCATGAGCACTCAAGGTATGTTTTCTAATGAATGCATATCATTTTCATACCATCATAAATTTGAAAAATTGAAAATTGAACCGTTGTATGTCAGGGACCATCTGTACATGGAAATAGATAATTAAACTATTGAAATAATCAAGAAAACTCTTGATTATTTTCTTCTTGAAAGAGCATTAAAAATAGAGCAGCATATATCTTTTAGAAAAGACAAGGTTATGTTTCAAATGGCTAAACAATAGTGTGAATACAACATGGAGGAACTGGTTTATTTAAATAGCATTATTCTCCTTGACAGAGAAACCTGTAAATATATTTACTGGTAGGATCCATTTTTAGGGTAGATTTTTAATGGTCTCACATCTTTTGTCTCCTTAAAAATATTTTAACCACTTACTCTTATACTCTTATACTCATAGCCCATGCAAAAGGAGTCACAGATCTAAAATAAGGAGAAGACCTAGAATTCGGGAACAATTTAAGGACTCCCTCAGAATTTATGATAAAAATAATAAAAATGAAATTAATGAGACAAGCCATCAGTAAAATAAATCTAACCCAAATGATGATTAGTTCATGTATGGGCAATAAAATGTAAGTGTTTCCCAAATTTCTCCCTGGAGTTCATATTATTCCACTGAAATTTCCACAAGACACTCATATAAACTAGAGTAGTGCTATTCAACACAACTTTCCATGGTTGTAATCTGTGATACACTGTAGTCTGTGCCATCCATTGTGGAAACTACTAGCTGCATATGGGCATTGAGCACTTAATATAGCTAATAACGGAAGAGCTAAACATTTAATATGTTAACTAATTTAAATTTAAATTGTGACATATGGCTAGTGGCTGCCATTTTGAACAACACAACTTTATGGCTTAATACTCATAGAGTTGGAGTCAAACTGACAAGATTAAAACTCTGGTCTCACTGCTTTGTTATTCTTCTCTCTTCTGTTGTTGGATTGATGTCAAGGTTCAGCATGTTAAATTATTAGCAATTGTTATTATATCCCACTTGTTCAATTTACTAACCACATGGTCAAGGTACAGAACCAATACTATTATATTAGTATATAAATTAGTATATATCTATAATAGTATTAATAGATAATACTATTGTATGATGTTGTTGTGAGAATTAAGTGAAATAATATGTTAAATTGCTTAGCATATGCCAAAACATGAAAGCACTCATTTATGTTAGATGTCAGTATTCAATTACTATTAAAACAAGATTTTAACAAGTTAAATTTTTGCAACTTGTAGGAGATACTGGAGAAGACAAGGTGAAGTGCCGTAATGATTTATACTAAGTGAGCCAATAATATTGAGTCAAATCAAATTTGTTCACCAACAATTTAAGACTTTTAAAACCCAGAGTGATTCCATCAAGATTTATAGAACACATGGGATTCATCTTAACATGAACTGTCAAGTTTTCTTTTTCTCTGTTGCAGTCCTATTAGAAAAGAAAAAGAAAGAAACATCTATAAGACTATGTATTTATCTTATCATTATCTTATTTTGATCTTACTCTCTCCTTATTTTCAGGACCTGGTAGCACAGGAAAGTTAGGCAGAACAAGTATATCACTGCAGGAAGCCTTGTTTCCAACTATTTCAAGATGTGCAGAGCCAATCAGTGACATATCCAGCTCTAAAAACAACATATTTATAGCCATAATTTTACACATTTCAAAAGATTTCTTAATACGAGATTCAAATAAATTAGTAACTCCCACATACATATTAACTCCTTTTCCATTTGTATCTCAAATGCAGTCTCAAATGATAAAACATCTAGAATCTAAGAATTTGGAGAATTTTTTTTTATAACACATTAGAAAATGTTTCTGCAAATGTGCAGAAATCCATGCGGTCTGGAAAGTTGAACCGCGCTGCTGTTGCTGTAGCTCAAACCCCCTTGTGTCATAAATGGCCCCAGTGTGCTCTTCTCCTCACTCTCTGGCATCTCAACAGCAGACAAGGGAAGTCCTTGTTCTTCCAGTAATGTCTGCTCGGGTAAAGTCTAAGTAGGTCAGGGCAAGAAGCAAAAGTTTCTATTTCAATGAGAAATGAAAAATTCAGAACCGCCTTTGTATTTAAAGCTCAGAGCAAACAAGCAGCAGGCCTCTTGCTTCCGAATGTCTGTGCCCAGGTCTGAAAGGAAGGCAAACCTTCAGGGTTAGAGCTGCAAAGTTTCTAGAATGTGCTGTACTAAACTGCCCATGCAATATCGAAGGGTTATTGAAGTGCAGCTGGACTCCACCAAGGCTGCCCGCCACAGGCCCCCTGAATGAGCAGCTGTCCTAACAGTTCACCTCTGGCAGAGAAGAAATATGGCTTTGTATAATTTGCAAGTACAGCCTGGAGTAAGAGTGGGGCATTTGAAAAAAGAAGAAAGGAAAGAAATGGTATGAGGTTTGGATTTGATGTAGAGACAGTAGGATGACCCAGATCTGACTTTCCCAACTCCTTACAAATTGGATTGTCTGGAACTGTTTGGTCCAGGAGGGCCCAGATGCTTTCACGAGGGATAACACTTCTGTAGACCTGGACTTTCAACTCATGCCAGTATCTGAGGAGAAGGGTTGTGATAGTGACATTTAAACCCTGTACTATGCTAGCATGTATAACCCAGATGATATATACTTGAGTTGATAAAATTGCCCTGGTCTGTGCACGTCAAGGCCCATCCTAGGACCTTGCTGATTTCCTGACCCACAAATGTGCCTTTCCTTTACTAGGCATCCATTTCAACAAAAATGCAAACTTTTTATCAATGTTCAACTCCTTCCCCCCAAAAAAGCCCACTCACAGAAAACACTCGGGTGATTAATAGAAGTGACTGAAGTTGGTAGGGGTGACTCCATGGCAAGGGGCCTGTGAGAAATGGTCAGCGCTCACATCCATCCACAAGCAACTTTAACATGTCTATTGTTACCTTCTGGTGCTCTCAAATCTACCCTGTTCCCTGCCATCTGGAAAGGTGGGCCTGTGGGTTGAGGTGACAAAGGGACACTAACCAAAGAAACCCCCGCTACTGGCTAAGAAGGTATGTGGCACCAGTGAGACTGACACCACCATGCTCTGACCAGTGCTCATGGCCTTCAGTCTCTGAAGCCAGGGCCTTCACCTTGGAGTATGGGCGCAGATGTCATGTCCTAGAATTGGAAATGTGGGTATGCCACTCCCTGGAAATGGCAATAAGAAAATTAAACAGCATTCATTTAGGTAAGCTGGGAGGCACACTCTCCCCCACTCCCCAAATCATTCCACACTGCCCCAGACAACCAGGTATAATGAAAAAAAGTCACTTCCATGTAAAAATAAATAGTGCTCAGGGGTGGAGTTCAAATACAATGCTCCAAAGAGTAAGCACCAGCACAAACAAGCATTAAGCATGACATCTTTAGGAAAGACATCAGTAGAAAAAATGGCCAGCTCTCTCTCTCTCTCTCTCTCTCTCTCACACACACACACACACACACACACACAAAACACACACACACACACAAACACACAGCTTAATAAGGAGAAAAAACGTAAGAAATTAATCAGAAAAAAACTGTCTGACCATGATCTTATACCACCAAAAACAAAATGAAAAGAAACCTTTCAGTTATTACCATGGCCTAAGGTCAGTTCTTGATAATTTTTTCTTTAAGATTTAGCTTCCTAGTTAAACGTGTTGCGTGAACTACTAGATACTAACTTGTTTCAAATTCTAAATTACTTTTATTTCCTTCTGTGGAGGGCATTTGAAAAGAATCCCTTTTAGAAAGCAAGCCATCCAGTTAGGAAAATGATTATTAGCACACTAACATCAGTATATACACCTAGGAGAGGCTTGTAACCTTGATTTAAGTCTAAATTCAATATAAGGTCTCATCTCTCTCTGTACTTATGAGCTAACACCACAGAAAAGCAAACGGAAATGAATGAGGTTCTCTGATTAATTTTCTAGTAAAAGCAGTTTAAATATTACATTGCAAGATAATTTGAATTCCAGCAGATGGAAATGGTCGGTCCCTAAGGAGATTCCTGCACGTTCTTCAAGATGCAGAAGGCCGTTGTGTAAACATTGCAGCCTATCTCAGTATGATGCCCTTGTTGTTCGCTCTCTGATGGCGCCTCGGGGTAGAGAGAGAGTCACCTCTGTTCCCACATAGTCCCACTCATCAGACTCACTCATCATGACTAAGCACAGTACTTTTTTTCTTACTGAGCTTCTTTGCTGTCTAAATTTACCTTCCTGATGTTCACTATTCAAGCCAGAAAGACCTCTCTGGATTTTTGAGGCTGCTAAGCAGTGCAGAGGACTCCAGCCACCAGCCTATGTCATTACTCTGAAACCCAAGGACACAAATTACTAAGGCTTCCCAACTTCCTCTGGCTCCTAGGGGTTCTCTTCTCAACAATTTCCACCACCACCCCCATCCTGTGTTAGCCATGACTATGTAGATCTGTGGGATTATATTCTGCAGTAGGCAGATTCATGATCCCCCAAAGATTTTCACACCTTCATCTCCAGAACATGTGAATACTGTATAACACATCAAAAGAGACCTGGAAATGTGATGAAGGTTATGGATCCTAAAATAAGGAGGTTTCCTGGGCTATCAAGGTGGAACCAGTCCAATCATGTGAGCACTTAAAAGCAGAGAACCTCCTCCAGCTGGAGTAAGTCAGAGAACAGCAGAAGACAAAGTGGGCAGAGGAGATAAGACAGGAAAGGAATCAGAAAGATTCAAGCCTGGGAAGGACTTGCCCCGACTCTGCCAGCTTGGCAGATAAACGGGTTCTAGGCCCAGGAATGCAGGAAGCTCGAGGCTGAGAGAAACCCTACCACAAACAGTAAGGGAAAAAAATGTCCATCCTGCACACACATGGAACTGAATTCCACCAAGAACTGGAATGAGCCTGGAGCTGAATCCTCCCCTACCCGCCTCCAGCCTCCAGTCAAGATCAAGGTCATCCAACACCTTGACTTCCAACTGTAGCATCCAAGGAAGAGAAACCAATGGAAACTGCCAGCCTTCTTATCCACCTGACTGTGAAATAATAAATCTGTTGTTGGTGCTAATTTATTGTAATTTAATCAAAAACAATACTGATTCTGTTACTTGGAGCAGGTACTCTATAACAAATACCTACCTGAACATGTAAAAATAGCTTTGAAATCAGGCAGCAGGTGGTGATATAAAGAATGTTGAGGATTGTGGTGGAAGCAGCCTAGATTACCTTGAACAGGCTATAAGTAGAATCGTGATCGTGGAAGATGCTTCTGGGGAGATCTGAGCAGAAAATGAAAAACTTCATATTGGAAATCACAGACAGGAGAATCCTTGTTACATAGAGAAAGAAGCTTAGAGATGTGGAAGGAGAATCCTTGTTATATAGAAGCAGGAGCTTAGAGATATGGAAGAAGAATCCTTGTTACCCAGGATCAGAAAACTTAGAGACATGGAAGGAGAATCCTTGTAACATAGAAGCAGAAATCTTAGGGACATAGAAAAATAACCCTTGTTACCGAGGGTAGGAAGCTTAGACATGAAAGAAGAACCCTTGTTACCTTGTTACCTACAGATGTAGAAGGACAATCCTTGATACTTAGAAGCAGGAAGCTTAGAGACATGGGAGGAGAATCTTTGTTACACAGAAGAAAGCTTAGAATTGTAGAAGAAGAACACATTACATAGGGGCAAGAAGCTTAAAGACGTGAAAAAAGAACCCTTGTTACATAGGGGCAGGAAAGTTAGAGACATGGAAGGAGAATGCTTGTTACTAGGGGCAGAAAATTTAGAGACACGGAAGAAGAACCATTGTTACCCACAGGCAGGAAACTCAGAGGTATGGAAGGAGACCCCTTGTTACCTAGGGACAGAAAGCTCAGAGATGTGCACAGAAAAACATTGTTACATGATGGCAGGAAGCCTAGAGATGTGGAAGGAAAGCCCTTGTTTCATAGGGCAGGAAGCTTAGACACATGAAAGGAGAACCCTGCTGCCTAGGGGCAGGAAGCTTAGAGACATGGAAGGAGAACCTTTGCTACCTAGGGACAAGAAGCTTAGAGATTTGGAAGGAGAACACTTGTTACCTAGAGGGGCTTAGAGATGTGGAAGAAGAATCCTTGATATATAGGGACAGGAACCTTAGAGATGTGGAAGGAGAATCCTTGTTACATAGAAGCAGAAAGACAAGAGATGTGGAAAGAGAAGGCTTGCTACTTAGCAAGAAGCCTAGAGATGTGGAAGAAGAATCTCATTTACCTAGGGTCAGGAAGCTAAGAGCCATAGATAGAGAATGCTTGTTGCAGAGGGGCAGGAAGCTTAGAGCCCTAGTGCCCTGCAGTTATAGTGAAAGCAGAACCCGTAGGTGACAAAGTGGGTGGGTCATTTCACTGAGGAAATTTCCAACAGCTTGTTGAAG